>NC_064925.1:41240701-41541997 GCF_023897955.1 Schistocerca gregaria | reverse complement strand
GGAGCAAAGGTGAGAGTGCACACGAAAGAGCAACCAGCTCCACAGTGAAAACACTGCTCCCACAAGGCAGGGGATGCCTCTCAACGTAGTCGCCGTAAAGACAAGGATCCAAAAGACGACGCCATTGGAAAACGAGCTACACGATAAAACATGTGTCATACAAAATGCTAGAGAGGTAACAGAGCAACAATGTAGATCTTGCAAAAACGTACTTCGTGACTGCAAAGTGTGTTAGGTTTTTGTTCTGCTTGCGTACCGGAGTGTGGGAAAAATGACTGCTTAAACTCCTGCAATTAGTATATTTTCGTGTACCCGGTCCCTGTGGGAGTGATATACGAGGGACTGGTTCTTTAAATTTAGTAAGCAAGCTTTCACAGGCTCTCGGTGTTGGTGTTTAAGTTTTTTCAGGATACGTATGACACACTTGAAGTGGCACTCTCGGGTATCTCAAAGAAACTTGTCACTATTCGTGCTGCCCTTCGTACACATCAGAGATCGGGAACATAGCAAGTGAGTAATGTTTAGGGTCCTATATAAGAGCAAGAGAAAAGGAAGCCAGCACGGCACCGAGGCGGAGAGGCACCTCGGCTCCTGAAGCTGCAGGAGTGTGAGCGATCTGAGAACGACGGCGGCCCTCCGGTCCCTTCCTGCCCGTAGCCTCGCTCTCCTGCAGGAGTGTCGGGCCGGTCCTCACTCGGGGCAGCCGTACGACGAGAGACGCCAGCCGCAGGGCGGGAGCCGCTTCAGCGTAGCCGCCACACTGACACCCGCAGTGGGGGCGCATTTCGTGTCGTGTGGTACTGACCCACACGAGAGGCAGTTCAGCACTTCTTCGGACGGCACGCAGTACACCAGGTTCTGCCAACCGGGTGCTTCAACCCTGTGCATTGTCGGGACAATTGAATCAATGTTCGTGGTAGTTGTGTCCGATCCGCACACAGATACTGGTCTGTGCGGCCTTTCAAGCATAATGTTTTGATTACCACCTTGTACACGAGCGTTTCTACAACAGAAAAATATTCACCACTGATCAGTCACCACAACGGTATAGAAATTCTTCACACTACGATCCCATACATAGCCGCAGTACTTCGAGTGTTACAGCCTACAATCACGCCAGTCGAGACTGCCAGAAAAAAAGGCTGTGAGAAGAGGTCAACCAATTGCACCCTGACCTTACCTGTCTCCTTCCTACATCCCTACATCCCTACCTACCTCACAACGCGACAGCAGTGGCCCCTAGGTGAAGAGTTTAGTTTTAGTTTTTCTTCTCCTTTAGGGAGCAAAAAAACTGTGGTCATACGCACCCAACACGAAGACAGAGGGGAGTTATAAAACGACTATACGTCGGTCTTAAGTGACATAATAGAAGACAGCTAAAAACAGGTAGGTGGAAAACAGCTAAAAACACACCGTACAGAAACGGAGGTCCAGAATTAAAAATTAAAAGGCCTTTGCCACATTGCTTTGGAGTATCAAAAGTAAAACGCGGTCGACAGCCCGCGTGTCATTTGCTAAAACGGCCGTAACTTAGACGGCAAACCCAAGAGGCAATATGAACGGTTAAAAAATATGCACTCCGTCAGGAAGAGGTGAGGTGGACAGTAAATCTTCGGCCCAATGTTTACAAAGTGGTGGGACAGCGCCACTGAGCAAATGATAGCTAAAAAGGCAATGACCAATACGCAGCCTAGTTAAAATGACCTCCCGGCAGGAGGGTTGAAATGAGGTCGTCCAAGGCGCTGGGAGAGGTTTAATAAGCAGAAGCTTATTCCAGTTAAAGGAGGACCATTGGTGATGCCAATGGGGCACCACCTCCCGACAGACGTCAACACAGAGCAGACGGGATATACCTAAACGCGAGCTGAGGTACAATGACTGCAGCCTTGGCAGCAGCCTCGTTTACTGGCAGACCGACGTGACCAGGAACCGACAGAAACATCACACTGTCTCCACCAAGAGTGAGCAGGTGGCAGTTTTCCTAGATCTGCTGCACTAATGGGTGGACGGTGTCCAGCACACAGAGACTTTGAAGGGCGCTGAGAGAGTGAGCAGAGAACAATTTAAAGGCTGTATCACTGGATGTACTCCGCGGCCTGATACATGGCGAAGACCTTGGTAGAAAATACTGAGCAGTTTGCTGGAAGCCGATATCGAAAGACCTGGACGCCAATCACAAAGGCACACCCCACCGTCAGTGTACACAAAGGTACTCTGGCGAAGTTCTGTGCAAAGGTCGTGAAAGTGTAAGCGATAGAGCGAGGATGGAGTAGTGTCCTTAGAAAGCGAATGCAGGCCAAGGTTAACACAGACTACTTCACGAAGTCAAGGTGGTGAAGAGTTCAGACCCACTGGGAAAATTGCAGGTGGTGTGAAGTTAAGCCACCATATCAAGTGTTGAAAGCGGATTCCTGGAGATAACAGAAGAGGGACGTGCACGATACTGGCGTTCAAAGGGATCGAAGGAGGCAGCATAAGAGGAGTGGCCACGCGTGGCAGACAAACGGAATGCGTACCTGCCGAGGAGAAAGTCAAGGCATTGGGACAGTGGTAGTTCAGCAACATCAGCATACAGACACTCAACCGCGCTGGTGTAAAAGGCGCCCGACGCCGAACGAATGCCAAAATGGTGGATAGTGTTGAGACGGCGTAAGATGGATGGGCGTCCAGACGCATAAACAAAGCACCCATAGTCGAGTTTGGGACGGAAAAGGGACCGGTACAAACGGAGGAGGGTGGTTCGATTGGCGCTCCAGGAAATACCATTGAGGACGTGTAGGAGCCACGTACAGCAGGCTGCCATGTAAGACACAGAGGACCGAGAGCGTTTCGTATCGAGCATGAGGACCAGGAATTTCGTAATGTCAACGAACGGAAGGGCAAAAGCACCAAGACGTAAAGATTGTGGGAGAAACCATTTGGGCCAGCAGCAATTCATACAGTCAGTGGAAAAACGAAAGCCATTGTCCATGCTCCTGGAGTAAAGATGATCAAGACATCGCTGAAGACGTCTTTCAGTTAGACAGGTCTGTGGAGAGCTGCCATAGATGGCAGAAACGGAGCCTGAGATGCATGTTGGGAGACAGGCTATTATAGGGTTAATTGTGCAGACGCGATCCGAGTTGTTGACCCTTCTCTCACAGCTCCAGACCGTGTTTGCTTCAGTCACGCAGCTCGATGCTATTGTCAATGGTTATCACTGCAGGGACCTGACGTGGGCATCTGCAGAACTTCCACCTGTTTAGTGGGCGATGGTCCCGAGGTGTGGCAGGCAGAGGAAGACTGAGGGGCCAGTTGGAGGGCCACCTTAGTTCGTTTGATGAACAGGTTTCGGGCGTTATCTGTAGCTGACAAAGATCCTGAACCAGTTGCTGTCCCTTGCACTATTCCACAGAGGAAGCCTCTTGATTCACGAAGGTCTGGGCATCACTAAGGGTGTGATTACTGATAATTGGGAGCTCCAACAGTAGGGGGTGCAATGGGGCCCCTTAGGTACTTGGCTGCCAAAGAGGGGAGTATGCATACCAGATGTAGTTATTCCATATGTGGAACAGGTGCTTCTGGGTGTGGTAGTGGTGATGATGATGATGATGATGATCAGACATTGCAGCCAACTGCAGATGGTGGCTCATGTTAAAAACACTATCGCTTTGGATCAGATGAGATTCTCTCTGGTATTGGGCACCTGGCTAAAGTTGTAAAGACTGAAAATCTTGCTATTTGAAGGTGGAGGTCATCATCTGCAGCATCATGACTGAGCTAATTATGATACTCTGATTCACACCCTCAATTATGTTCTGTGTCAGAGGCTAAAACAGTTCTGCACCTGTGTAGTCTGCAGATTCCTCGACTGGCGCCACAGGGTGGTGGGTTTCCTTGGTTATGCTTAATATGTCAGGTGTCCACTGCGCACAGGAGGTGACTACACAGGTAGTTTGGGGGTGGGAAGGGGGGGGGAGGTGAGTGCCCGGCTTCTTAGGTTAGAGGGAGTTGGTAAGCTAAGGAAGAGTTTATGTGATCTCTCTAAGCTTGTGGTTATAGCTTGATACCAGTGCCTACCAATTTTTAATTGTATATTACAGCACTGAGGATGGTCACCAAGTGAGTGAAAATTGATTTTGCTGACAACAACAAAAACAAAATACGGCCAATGCTGATTTTCCTTCCAATTCTACAGAAAGGGTGTCAGTCTGAAAGGGCGCAAGGCAGAGGAAGATTTAGCAACAATTGGTATTTAACTGTAAATTGTCGTAGCTTTGTTGGGAAAGACTCAGAGTTCCAGTCGCTAATAGGAAGCACTGAAGCTCAAATTATTGTACGTATGGAGAGCTGGATAAAGCCATAAATTCAGCCGAAACTTTTACCGAGTACTGAACCGTGGTCATGAAGGACAGATTAAAAACAATTGGTGGTGGAATTTTTATTGCTTTTAGTAGTAGTTTACCTTTCAGTGAAATTTAAGAGGACAGTTCCTCCGAGTTGGTATCGATAGGTTATACAGGGTGCACGTCAAGTCCGGGAACACTTTCGATTATTTATTGCACAAAAACCAAACGTTGTACAGAGGTCAGACGTCATTTTGAAGAGAAACCCTGGAAGCCTTTTCATGTATACCACCACAGCGCAGTTTGCGACTAGCGCTGACCATCAGCAACTTACCAAACATGGCGAGTTCAGATGCAGAGCGAGCGATCTCTGTGTTGGAGCTCGACAGAAACAAGTGTGCTACAGCTGTTCAACGGATGTTTAGAACCAAGTACGGAAAGAAGCCACCAACAATGAAGGCCATTTACCAGTGGCACAACAAATTCGTTGCGACGGGTTGCTCATGCCCAGCAAAGATAAGTGAACGTCCCAGTGTGAGTGAAGTGAATGTGAAGCGCATATGAGTTGTTGCAGCAATGGCTGATGCCTCAAATTAAATTGGACTCTCCGTTCATCTTTCAGCAGGATGAGGCTCCACTCCATTTTCATCGTGAAGTTCGTGGGTACCCGAACATGGAGCTGCCGCATCGATGGATCAGCCGTGCTACAGAAGGGGAAAGCTGTTTCACGAAATTACATCCCCGATCACCAGATCTCACTCCGTGTGACTCTTCTGTGGGGACACATTAAGGATCTGTTGTATGTACCGCCTCTACCACGTGATGTAGCAGAGCTTCGGGAGAGAATACGGGAAACGACTGCCACAATAGACTATGCCATGCTGGGACGGGTATGGCACGAATTCTATTACAGTATTTACGTCTGCTGGGTTACTCAGTGTTCGCATATCGAATGTTTGTAAAAAAGCTTTCATAGTTTCTCTTCAAACTGCAATGACATCTGTACAGTGTTTAGTTCTTGTTCAATGAATAATTGAAAATTTTCCTGGACTTTATGTACACCCTGTATTTGACAACTTTATCAGATTAATAATTGGTCCGTTTTACCAACCATCTGAACGAGTTGCCAAACAGATCAAAGACGAGCCTAGTCGTTTCAAACAGGTACCCCACTCTTGCAACTGTCCCCTCAGGGGGGTTCCACAACTCTTTTGTCGATACATGTGTAGCGACCCTGGGACCCCAAGCTAATGTGGCCTTCCTTCCTTTCTGGGCTGCATAACTTCCCTTTCTACATCCTTCCCCAGCCCCCATCTTCGCCCCCCCCCCCACCCCTCCGCCTCTTTCCATCCCTTTCTCCCCCTCTGGGAGTGTTTTGTGCCTACGTCCAGAGACGGACGCTCGAAACTGTAATAAATTCTTAGCTTTCTCCACTTGCAAGTCTTTGTCCTTCCTTTTTCCTCCTCTTTTCCTTACCTCTTCTCTTTGCCCTTTTCTCCACTGCGGCGTTTGAGACCTCTTCTTTCCTTTCCCCTTCTCTTTCTCTTTTTTCCTCCCTGTGCGTGTCTGAAGGCCGACCCACGCATTTCCATGCATAGCCGGTGACGGGGTAACGCGTAATTTCCCGCATTGGGTAGACAGGTAGGACACATACGTACCCCCTGGTAACGGCCAGGCCCAGGGACGGGTGATCACTCGAGCTGATACCTTCCAAAAGTGCCGATTGGTCTCTCCGTCCGTTTGTCGGGAGATGTGAGCTGAGGTGTGAACACCCAAAGCCGGAGTGCCCTCAGATAGGGCACTATGAAGTAAGGAGCGCGCCATCGGATACGCCGGTAATCATGGGGAATACTTTCACAATGGTTTCCCCATCTACTATGTCAACTGACAAGCGTAAGTTCAATGAGTCTCAGCCACAGACAAACCAAGAAACAACAAGAACTGTGGCAACGATGGAAGGACTGAAAGGTCACGACTTCTCCACGATCAACCCTTTCATTATTCAGAAAGGTGTAGACGCAAATGCAGGTCCTGTAAAGTCTTGTTCCAGATTACGAAATGGCACCTTGTTGTTAGAAACAATCAGTGCCCTCCAGGCACAAAAATTGCTGCATTCTTCACTGCTACTCACCTTCCCTGTCTGGGTGGAACCGCACCATACTTTAAATTCATCACGTGGGGTCGTTTATACACGCTCCCTCGACGGATTGTCCGACGAGGAAATTCAACACTACCTCTCTGACCAGGGCGTAATGACTGTTCATAGTGTCATGGAAAAGGGTTGACATGAACATCATTCCAACCCGTACTGTCTTTGACATTTGACAAAGTTCAACTCCCATCGAAAATCAAAGCAGGCTATGAGATAATTTCCGTTCGCCCTTACATCCCAAACCCTACGCGTTGCTATCGGTGTCAGCAGTAGCATCACACCAGACAGTCCTGTTCCAATCCGGCCAAATATGTTACGTGTAGCAAGGATGCCCATGAGGGTGCTTGTCCACCTCCATCCCCATCAACTGGATGCCTCTCCTCGGCCAACAAAGGAGGCGGCCACGCAGACTAGTGACCTCACCTTTAGTGACATGGTCGTGAGATCGGCCAGCGTAAAGATCGCCTGTTCAACCTCCCCACTTTCGCCTGCCCACTCTATGGCTCTCTCGTCATCAGGTTCTGCTAAATCTCTAGCCCAAAAGTAAGACACCACGACTTCGAAAAAACATACTCGTGACGATTTTTTACGTTCCCCAACTTCACAACCATCGGTTCCTCCATCTAAACATGTTTCCAAGAAGGCCAGTAAGAAACCCAGTTCATCTCCTCCTCTGTCAAGGAGAACCTGGCGGTAATCGCCCTCGGCCGTCTTCTGTGTCGCCGAGGCGCACTGCTGGCGGCCGATCAACCGGCTGATTTCTGGTGGCAGGAGCTGCTCCTGAACAACCTATGGATCAGGATCTTTGCCTTCGACTGAATGCCAATCCATGCTGTCGGTCGCAAACTCTGATCAGTATCTGAGTTGACGGCAACCTTGGTCACATTCCCCTATTTTCTGTTCACACTATGTCCATTATACACTGGAATATCCGCGGCCTTAGAGCCAATCGGGATGAATTATCGAATCTTTTACGATCCTACTCGCCAGTCATCATCTGTCTTCAGGTAACAAAGCTGCGTCCGAATGACCGCTTTGTTCCCCCCTATTTCCAGTCTGATTTGATCTCCCCTCTGTTGAAGGCACTCCAGCACATGGAGGACTCATGATTCTACTCCATAATACTCTCCGTATCACCCAATCCCTATAAACACTTCCTTCCAAGCTGTCGCTGTCCGTCTTTCCCTTTCTGGATATACCTTTCCTCTTTGTACTGTATACATTCCGTTGTCCACACCAATGGCACGAGCTGATCCCCTTCATCTTCTTGGTCAGCTTCCACCACCCTATTTGCTGGTTGGCGACTTCAATGCCCACCACCCGCTTTGGGGATCTTCACATCCTTGTCCGCGTGGCTCACTATTGCTAAACGCCTTCCACCAAGCGGATCTAGTTTGCCTCAACACTGGGGACCCTACATTTTTGTCTGCCTCCACGACAAATTTCATTTGGACCTTTCGGTCGGTACTGTTCCGCTAGCTCGGCACTTCGAATGGTTCGCCCTTGATACACACTCGAGTGACCACTTTCCATGTGTCCTTAGACTACAGCTTCAACTGCCATATATGCGCCCGCGACGCTGGACACTTTTTTCGTCTCTAGCGACATTCGATGACCGTCACTTTCCTAGCGTCGACGCTGAGGTCACTCATAACAGACGTTATTCTTACAGCTACGCAACGTTCAATACCTCGCACCTCTGGCGCCCCCAGTTCCTTGGCGGAACGAGGCAGGCCGTCACGCAATACGTGAGCGGCGACGTGATCTTCGCGTTTTCCGCCACCGTCCTACTTTGGACAACTGTATCCGCTATAAGCAGTCCCGTGCGCGATGCCGTCGCGTCCTCCGCGATAGCAAGAAGGCAAGCTGGAAATTCTTTACTACCTCATTTAACACCTTCACTCCCTCCTCGGAAGTTTGGAGTCGGATTCGACGGTTATCAGGAGCGCCTAGTTTCTCCCCGGTCTCTGGGCTCAATGTCGCGCATGTTACATTAGTGGACCCCGTCGCAGTTTCTAACTCCTTGGGTCAACACTTTGCTGAGATTTCGAGCTCTTCAAATTACCCGCCAACGTTTCTCCCGAAGAAACGTGCAGCGGAAGTGCGACCTCTTTCTCCTCTCAAAATCGCGAAATCTACCATACTGTTTCCTCCATGCGAGAACTCCAACATGCACACTCTTCTTCTCGCTCCTCCGCCCCAGAACCAGATGTTATCCACATCCAATTGTTGCTGCATTTATCATACCATAGCCTGCGTTACCTCCTTCGCCTTTATAACCGAATTTCGACCGACAGTACTTTTTCCCAGACTATGGCAGGAAGCTATCGTTGTTCCTGTTCCGAAACCTGGAAAGGACAAACATCTCCCCTCTAGCTATCGCCCCATTTCTCTCAGGAGTATATGAGTGTATCTAAGGTTTTGGAGCGTATTGTGAATTGCCGTTTAGCTTGGTGGCTGGAGTCCCGCAGTCTTAACACCTGCGCAATGCGGTTTCCGAAAGCATCGTTCTGTATTATGACCATCTTGTTGCTCTCTCCACTTGTATCATGAACAATTTTCTCCGGAAACGCCAAACACTAGCAATATTTTTTGCTCTGGAGAGACTATACGATACCTGTTGGCCTGTTGGAGGACAGACATCCTCCACACACTGTTCTCTTGGGGCTTGTGAGGTCGGCTGCCCCTTTTTCTTCACAAATTTATGACAGAGCGCTTATTTAGAGTGCGGGTGAACACTACTCTCTCCCGTACTTTCTCCCAAGAAAATGGGGTACCCAGGGCTCCGTGCTGAGTGTTTTACTGTTTGCCATTGCCATAAATCCAATTATGGACTGTCTCCTTCCTGATGTCTCGGGCTCCCTCTTTGTGGACGATTTTGCGATCTACTACAGCTCTCAACGGACCAGCCTTCTTGAACGACGTCTTCAAGGATGTCTCGATCGCCTCCACTCTTGGAGCATCGAAACCGGCTTCCGTTTTTCTCCCAGTAAGACCCTTTGTGTTAATTTTTGGCGACGTAAGGAGTTTCTTCCACCCTCCTTATATCTAGGACCAGTCAACCTTCCGCTTTCGGACGTCGCTAAATTCTTGGGTCTTATGTTTGACAGAAAACTGTGCTGGTACTCCCACGTTTCCTATCTTTCGGCTCGCTGTCTGCGATCCCTCAACACCCTCTGTTTCTTGAATGCTACCTCCTGGGGAGCGGACCGAGTGGTTCTTCTCCACCTCTATAGCGCCTTAGTGCGCTCGAAATTGGACTATGGAAGCATAGTTTACTCCTCTGCTCGGCCATCTATTCTTCGGCGTCTCGACTATCCACCACTGTGGATTACGTTTAGTGTCTGGGGCTTTTTACACCAGCCTTATGGAAAGCCTTTATGCTGAGACTGCTGAACCTCCGCTGTCCAATCGGCGAGCTGTCCTCCTGAGTCCTTACGCTAGCCATCTGTCTTCTATGCCTGCTAATCCGGCCCATGACAATTATTTCGACGCCGCCTTGGATTTAGGGTATGCTGGCCACCCTTCCTCCCCACTACCACCAGGAGCCTGCTTCCGTCAACTGCTCCATTCTCTTTTCTTCCGCTTTCCTAAAATCATCTTGACAACTCGGGGTACAGTACCACCTTGGCTCCGACACCGGGTCTGCTGCTCCGTGACCTTTGTTAATTTCCCAAGGATGGTACCCCCTTCACTTGTTTATCGTCGGGCATTTGCTGCTCTATGTGCACAAATGAAGGAAGCCACATTTATTTACACTGATGGCTCGAAAACATCGTTAGGTGTAGTGAGTGCCTATATTATTGGCGACACCCCAAATCGATTTCGGCTTCCCGACCAGCGTTTGGTTTATACTGCGGAGCTTTACGCTGTTCTCCAGGCTGTCCAATACATCCGACGCCATCAGCGGATACAGTATGTTATCTGGTCAGATTGGCTTAGCTCTCTCAGTCTCCAAGCTCTCTATCCTGTCCACCCTCTGGTCCACCGGAATCACGACTGCCTGCGCTTGCTCCATTTGGGGGGCGTCTCGGTGGTGTTCCTCTGTATCCCAGGACACGTTGGTATCCGTGGAAATGAGACGGCCGATATAGCGGCCAAGGCTGCAGTCTCTTCTTCGGCCAGCTATTCGATCGATTCCCTTCGCCGATCTACGGAGCGTTTTATGTCTACGTTTTGTTCTTTTATGGCACGCACATTTGTCGACACTTCTCGATAATAAATTGCGGGACGTGAAAGCTCTTCCCTGTGCTTGGACCTCTTCCTCCCGAGCGCGTCGTCGAGAGGAGGTAATTTTAACTAGACTCCGGATACGGCAATGTCTTTTTAGCCATCGACATCTTTTAAGCGGCGATTCTCCCCCACTGCTCTCAGCTGTGGACGGTAACACCTTTTACTTGAGTGCCCCTATTTTACTCCGTTACGCGCCCGTCTACAGCTGTCGCCTGATTTATCGTCCATTTTAGCAGATGACACGCGCTCGGCCGATCGCGTTCTCGAGTTTATTAGTGCCAGTGAGATGACGTCAGTCATTTGAAGCTCTTTTTGGGGACAACCAACCCCTTTCTGTAGTGGATTTTTAAGCTTTCCTGCTGCTTTTAGTTTCTCCAATTTTTTGAGTTTCGTTGCCATTGCTGCTGCTTTCCATTTTCGTTTTTTACCGTTTCCTAAGTCACAGACCGGGTGCTAATTACTATAGCAGTTTTGCGCCCCAAAACCAAAACAACAAAAATCTTACAACTGCAGACGGTGACTACTTCAATCTACCGGTGAGGTGCTGACAAAAACACTTATGAAGCCGGTTGTAGGCATATGACGTCATTCGAGATCCTTCCGAAAGCTTTCTCAGGTAAGAATTTTTAACAGTAATTATTACTTCAAGGGCTCACTTTAAGCGTAAGCTATTGTTAAAGCATTGCTCATTTCTTGGCAACAAATAATCATGAGAAAATACTAAGCGTCATGACGGATACAGGGGTTAGTGACCACCTTGTTGCGGCGAGTGTAATAATCTTAACATCCAGGCGCACCAAAAATAAACGGAAAGTCTATACATTTATATGTAGAAAAGCAAATAAAAACTCGCTTGAGGCCTTTAAGAAACAGCGTTAACTCTGAATCCGATCTCTCTATGCAAGCCTAAACCAGACGTAGTTTGGATTCAAATAGAATTGACGGCAGTTTTGAGAGAGATACCAAATCAGTAAGAGGTCCCACATGGTACACAAAGCAGGTCGGTAAACCATTACAGAAGCTACGAAGGAAAGCACGCCAAATGTAAGACAACGTAAAATCCCAGCACTGGCGAAAGTGTTTTGAAAAAGCTGGAAACTTGGCGCCAAATTTTACAACGAAACTATCCCGAAATCTGGCAGAATCCAGAGAGGTTCTGGTCGTATGTGAAGTACAACGTCAGGACCCAATCAATACCTTCACTGCGTGATAAAAATGGTGATGTCACTTATGAAGTGGCAATAAAGCCGAGTTACCAAACATGATTTTCCCGAAATTCATTCAGCAAAGAAAAGTAAGTAAATATTCCAGTATTTAAATCAAGAACTAATGCCAAGATTACTAACTTAGTAGCAGGTATCCTCTGTTCATAAGTAGCTTATACCACTTAATGAAAGCAAGGCCTCCAGTCCAGATTGTATACCATTCAGGTTCGTTTCAGAATATGCTGGTACAGTATCTCCGTATTTAGCAATCGTATATAACCGTTCGCTGACAAAGATCAACACCTAAAGACTGAAGTTGCACACGTCACACCAATACCCAAGAAAGGAAATAGTGGTCTGCAATTAAGAGCAAATTACTCTTATCACTAACGCAGATTTGCAGCAGGATGTTTGAACATAAACTGTGTTCGTACATCATGAATTATCTCGAGGAAAACGATGTTGACACACAGTCAGCACCGATTCAGACATCTTTCTCGTGAAACAGTGCAACGCAGCTAGCGTGTTAGTTCCACGAATGAATGAGTGCTATCGACAGGGGGGATTTCTAACTGGCTCCACATTTTTAGATTTCCAGGCTTTCGACACTATTCCTCGGACGCGACTTCTAATAAAATTGCATGACTATGTATTATCTTAGTTGTTCGCTGAATTCAAGATTGCGTTTGAGAGCTCAGAGATCTTAATTTACGGAAAGTCAACGAGTGAAACAGAAGTAATATTTAGTGATCTCCAAGGAAGTCTTATGGGCCCTGTGCTGCTCCTCATCTACACAAACGATTTAGGAGACAATCTGAGCAGTCCCCTTATATTGTTAGCAAACGATGCCGTTCTTTACCGTCGTTTAAAGTCTTCAGATGATCAAAACCAATTGCAAAATGATTTAGAGAAGATATCTGTATGGTGCAAAGAGGAGCAATTGTCTACCGATAAGGAGAAGTGAGAGCATCCACATGTGTACTAAATATCCGCTGCTGCCAATTCAGCTTAATAGCTAGAAACAATTACGGAAGAATTAAACTGGAACCATTGTACAGAATGTTGTGAGGGAACCAAACCGACGACTGAGATTTCCTGGCAGAACGCTTGGAGAGAGCCGCAGCTTCTACAAGTTAAGAGTGCGAACACGAAGCTTGTCCGCCCAGGTGTGGCACCCGCATCAGACTGGACTGACGGAAGGCAACAGTAAGTTCAAAGAAGGGCCGCTCGTTATGTATTATCGCGAAGTAGGGGAGACACTGTTTTAATGATCACCACTCTACTTCTCTTATATCCGTGACAAAGGTCTTTTTCGATGCTGTGAGATCATCTGATGAAGCTTTAATCATCAGTCTTCTAGAGTGTGAAAATACTTTGTTGGCACCCACCTACGTAGGGAGAAATAACGAGAATGGAATAAATCAGAGCTCACACGACACGACTGAAGTGTTCGTGAATCCGCGCGCTGTTGGTGAGTGGAACGGAAAAAAAGCGTGAAGGTGGGTCGATGAACCACCTGCATCGCACTTCATTTTGAACTGCAGATTACTCATGTGGGTGTAAATTGTGTCGAGCATCACAGTACGGATGTTTTATTCCAACGTTACTGGCTTGTGTCCCCCTAATCATCTGCATTAACTTACACTGAATCTGTATTTGGTGTCATGAATGGCAGCTTGCTCTACACGCAGAAAAAATGTATCCTCCTGGAGTCCATTAACGACGGTACTTTTCTGGGTGCCACAGCGTCACCAGCAAACGTTGCAGCACGTAATTGTGATTAAAGTGCAAAGCAGCTGAACACACTGGACCCAAGTGTCGAAGCACTAAAAGGTATCCTGTTTGCTGATGACTGGACAGTTCTATTAAAAGGTGGAAACAGCGATGAGCTGCAATCAAGTGCTCCACGAATCGGGTCCGCAGTCGGACAGACTGTGGCTTATGTGGGTTGTTCTGTCGTGGTGTACGAACATTCACCGCGACCGAGTTTTTGTTTAGGATTATAAAGTCGAGAGCAGTCTTGTTACAAAACTCCGTGGTGTGACAATATGAAAGAGCTTTCCATCGGCACGTTTAGTACATTTAACCCAACACAGAAAATGAATATGACTTCAGAAATAACTCTAAATAGCCACATCGAAAATATTTAGAAATATTCTAGAGAAATACTCCAGCAGTTTCAGTACCTTTACAATTGAGAAGAAGGCAATCCCAATAATAAAGAGGAATAAAGAAGAGCGGATAGGTGGAAGGAATAACTTTAAAGCCTCTACGAGGGGGAAGATTTGATGTGATAGAAGAAACGGGAGTCGATTTAGAAGAGAGAGTGGAGCCCGTATTAGAATTTATAGGAGCTTTGGAGAACTTGGCATCAAGTAAGGCAGAAGGGATTGATAACATTCCATCAGAATTTCTAAAATCATTAGGGGAAGTGGCAACAAAACGACTATTCACGTTGGTGTGTAGAATATATGTGTCTGGCGACATACCATCTGACTTTCGGAAAAGCATCATCCACACAATTCCGAAGACGGCACGAGCTGACAAGTGCGAGAATTATCGCACAATCAGCTTAACATCTCATGCATCGAAGCTGCTTACAAGAATAATATACAGAAGGATGGAAAAGAAAATTGAGAATGCGCTAGGTGACGACCAGTTTGGCTTTAGGAAAAGTAAAGGCACGAGAGAGGCAATTCTGACGTTACGGCTAATAATGGAAGCAAGGCTAAAGAAAAATCAAGACACGATCATAAGATTTGTCGACCTGGAAAAAGCGTTCGACAATATAAAAGGGTGCAAGCTGTTCGAGATTCTGAAAAAAGTTGGGGTAAGCTTTAGGGAGAGACGGGTCATATAGAATATGAACAACAACCAAGAGGGAATAACAAGAGTGGACGATCAAGAACAAAGTGCTCGTATTAAGAAGGGAGTAAGACAAGGCTGTAGCCTTTCGCCCCTACTCTTTAATCTGTACATCGAGAAAGCAATGATGGAAATAAAAGAAAGGTTCAGGAGTGGAATTAAAATACAAGGTGAAAGGATATCAATGATACGATTCGCTGATGACATTGCTATCCTGAGTGAAAGTGAAGAAGGAATTAAATGATCTGCTGAACGGAATTAACAGTCTAATGAGTACACAGTATGGTTTGAGAGTAAATCGGAGAAAGACGAAGGTAATGAGAAGTAGTAGAAATGAGAACAGCGAGAAACTTAACATCACGACTGCTGGTAGCGAAGTTAAGGACTCCTGCTACCTAGACAGTAAAATAACCCATGGCGGACGGAGCAAGGATGACATCAAAAGCAGTGGCAATGGCAAAAGGGCACTCCTGCCCAAGAGAAATCCATTAATATCAAATATCAGCCTTAATTTGAGGACGAAATTTCTGAGAATGCAGGTCTGGAATACAGCATTTTATCGTAGTGAAACGTGGGCTGTGGGAAAACCCGAACGAGAGAATCGAAGCATTTGAGATGTGGTGCTACAGACCAATCTTGAAAATTAGGTTGACTGATAAGGTAAGGAATGAGGTGGTTTTACGCAGAATCGGAAAGGAATATTTGTGAAACACTGATAAGGAGAAGTGACATGAGGGAATGGCTTCCATGGTAGTAGAGGGAGCTGTAGAGGGCAAAACCGGTGGAGGAAGACAGAGATTGGAATACGTCAAGCAAATAATTGAGGACGTAGGTTGCAAGTGCTACTCTGAGATCAAGAGGTTAGCACAGGGGAGGAATTTGTGGTGGGCCGCATCATGACTGATGACACAAGAAAAACCTTGCGACGCAACCAACTTATGGGGGCAAACCGCTAGGGCAAACCTACTGCAGCTCACAGTCCGATCCCCCAAAATAATTACCACTAAATCATGGAGGAACAACTTCCGGAAGCAACTA
Organism: Schistocerca gregaria; assembly: GCF_023897955.1. Classification (NCBI taxonomy): domain Eukaryota; kingdom Metazoa; phylum Arthropoda; class Insecta; order Orthoptera; family Acrididae; genus Schistocerca; species Schistocerca gregaria. The sequence goes on along the minus strand of NC_064925.1, from coordinate 41,526,179 downwards.
CCCCACGTCTTACGGAACCTATTACCGCCTTTGACGGTATTTGTGGGGGTTTGGATTGTGGGAGTCCGACTCTTGCAGCCACTAACAAAGTCAGACACAAGCAACAGAACACCTTAGCCACACTGCCGATCTTGAGAAGTGAGTTGATACTCAAGCTAGAACAGTTAACAGACACACTTTATACTTTGTCTGTAGTATTGCAGTGCGCATTATCAGAAGACAGGCATGTGTAAGTGAAGATACGATGCAGAAGAATGAAGAACCTTCCGCAATAGGGAACTGCTTTTGTTATTAGCCACTAATTAATGGATTGAGTTACTAATTTCTGACCACCCAATAACGAAGTGCACAATCATCATGTACCTAAAATTCAGACCAATAAGAAAGTTGCATAGAGGCGACATGCATGAATACAGGCATCTGACGGAGAAAACACTCTTGCCAACATCTCGTTTAGTAGAAACAGGCAAGAGAACAGATGGAGATGCCCTGACACCAATAACTGAAGACTTACGTTAAAAAAGTCGCTATACAATCAGACAGTGTCATGAAACTAACTTTGTAGGCACGGAATTCACTTTCATAACAACGAATGACATCGTCACTTATTAAACTAACACTGTTCCTGTAACTGACCTTCAAGGTAACTTTTACTAAGTGATACTGACGATTGAGCTGAACATCAAGGGGCTACCCGGGAACCCTGTACCAGTTTTAAGTTGCCTAATTAATGCCTTCCAGCAACTATAAAAGTTTGATTTTCAATATTTCGTGTAGTTATTGACTGTCTGACATACGAGTATACGTCGTAACGAGCAAATGTTGGCGAGTGTCGGCAGTTGGCAACTGTGCGCGCGGACAGCCAGACTTTATTCGTCAAGCATCTCGAGGTGAGCGCACTCACAGACTTCTGATGAACTTCAAGCGCCTAAGCAGGAGAAAGTTTATTAAAGGCTTGAAATTATGATGCAAGTGAAATATTTAGCACATTAACTCATTTGCAAAGCAGTCAGAAGTTTGACGCCGTGTTATAGACGGCAGAGTCTGAACAGTCGGCAGTTTCCTGGCACATTTACAACAGCTGGACGATAAGGTACTGAATTTTCACATATGAACAACAGGAATATGGAAATATCACTGTAATAATAATATGTACACCGATTACAGTAACTTGTGAACAACAACAAAGTGTGTGGTAACAGCTGGAAATCATATATGTTATCCTTATTCTAACAGCATTCGCACTCTGAAAATATTTATGAACAATCTATTGTATTATGTAATGTGTATCATTCACATTCTTCGTCACTCAAACTGTATAAGGAAAACGTGACTACTCTTGACTGGGGCAATATTTGTACAAAAGTATCTAAAGAGAGAATCGTATGTACATCACATAACAACGATGTATTTGAATTATTGCAAATTTATATTCATAAATTAAGACGAAAGCAAAGTTTAAGTGCAGCCAGTTCTGTTTTTCATCGCCAGGTAACAAAATACTTTGTTTTTAAAGTTTCAAAAATCAACAAAGCCTTTACAAAAAAACTTAATTCACTACATTGGCATCAAAATAAGCTTTACTGCAAACAACAAGCTTGTCAAGAATCCAACTGACCAACTAGCATCATAAAAAGAAACTACACAAAAGTAATATACAATTTCCGTGTAGCAATATTGATAACATGTGTAGCAAGTGGAATGATGTGCAAACTAGATATGAAGGACACTGACTTACTGAGGTTCAGTAGCCTCCACAACACACGCCATCCGTATTGTCAGTAAAAAAGCCAGGGTGTCCCACAGTTCCTGTTACAGAGAGGTTGTAGAGCAAACCTTATCGACTAAGTTTCATTAATGAACCCATGTCCGAAATTTTACAAAGTCCCTTCTACAACTTCTACAAGCCTGTAATAGGAACTGTGAGATGCCCTGGGCGTTGTGAGTGGCTGCTCATCTTAATATGAATAGTGTAAGTGCAGTGCCCCAATAGTAAGAACATTACAGTAGCTAAGTTCCAAAACAATTTTAATCATTTAAAAAGATAGTGGAAAAGTAGGCTTTGGAGTGTTTCTATGAACATGTGCCTGTATTTCCACGTTACAAACAAGCATTATCATAGCATCTCTGCAGTCATAAATCATCTTTCAGCAATTATTGTATTAAAGAGGCGACATAATTCAACTAGCTGTTTAGGCCGAGACTGTGTGGAACCAAAAATTGACGATAAAAGACTTATAATTAATCTACCTTAAAATTTCCATCTCAGTTTGCGTGGATATATTTCGTTGCAAAATTTCCACACCAAGCCAAATGCTCATTAACGTAAAAATTTAACAGCATGGTGTGGCAATTTTACAACACTGCGTAACACATATTAAATTCAATACTAGTTAATGTGCCAAGAGCATGAATGGTATGGCATTTGTGACTAAATAAATGGCCAAAATAATGACTTGTTCTTTGATACATTTAATTCTGAAGTCATGATATGCTGCGTGTTTGTTATCGGTGAAATATTCCTACTTCATTGGCAGCTATAATACAACAAATAACTATCATTTGCCCATGCCATTTACATTAAATGGCACATTACATACAAACAAGTTACGTTATTTGAGATGGTAATTATTTCATTTACATTGATTTAAAATACAATGCATCATGTGCGTCAGTTGGAAATCCACAGCCCCTCTGAAGCAAACTGTTGCTAATCAGAAGTGAGAAATGATACTCAAACCACAAATTTGTAAATAGTATTTTCTGGTTAAACATATTAGAGTTCACAAGGAGAAAAAATTAAGCTGCAGAAAAGAAATTTAAATACATGTACAGTATAGAGAGAAGACCGGATACTTCATGCGCTGTGCACACACAACCAACTCAACCAGATCGCACCGGCTGTGTTGAAACATTGGGAAGGGAATCGCACGTTTGAGGTGCTGGGTTAAGTCTGTATTTCTTCTAAGCTGGCACCTTCCACACCGGACAAAAGTGATACCCACTGTTTCTGCGTAACATGGCATTCAGCCCAATTCAAGTTCGGATACCTCGATGTGCTGCGCGTAACTGCAACGTCTATGCGTGACGGAGAATCGTCGACCTGCAGTCGGCGGCACTCGTGAGCTGCCCTCCGTACACTGCTGTCCTGGCTTCTATAATACTGACGTATACATTTGTGGAACGGTGAGGCACGTACATGGCTGCAAGAAACGTGCTACTCGGCAAACAGGGCTTCTGACGTGAGACAGTTTTGTGGAAGGTCGTTGGCCCGCAGGCAGCTGACGTTCCCTCTCCGTGTAGGGTGCAGGTAACGGTCGCGCAGGCATCTGGCGAAGCTCTGTAGACATCGTGTCGTCTTCCCGTTAGCAGACTTGCAAAACATTCATCCACAATGACAGTGATCTTTCTCCCAGTAGCGGCCACCAAAATACAAACGATAGGCTCAGGGCAGACATCCGTGAGGTCTGGGATCAAAGACCCAACTCTGAACAAAGTAGCATCTGGGAGACTGCTTACCAAGAAGGTATTGTTTTGGGAGGAAGTACATCGTACTTTGCTCCACCACAGTGCCCTGTCATTTTTACTTCAGTCTTCTCAAACCATCTGGCACCTCCAAAATTACTTTTGTGTTCGTCAGCAATCTCCAGCCTCGTGCACAACGTCACGGGAATTTTCAACAGCAGCCTGCTTTCTGTCACAAGCATTTGTTCACTCGCCACGAAGGACACTTCAGTGCTGTGCTTCTCTCCAGGATTGTCCCTTTACTAATGGCAGCAACATGCAGTTATAGCTCTCCAGTATCCCCCACTGCTTTTGGTGAAGACATCTCCAAGAGCAGCAGGCTCCCACTTACCGTGGTTAACATCTGTCTCTCAAGGGTGGACGGCGAAAGAAGCCTTCCATACACTCACTTTTGATGCAGAGAAACGTCTCCAACTGTGCATCATGTGTTCAAATGCGGAACTGCGAGTAATGGTAGGATCACTGCAGTGTAGACACCCAGTATGTTAGGAGCTGTAGCAGTGCAGGCAGCCAGGATTGTATCTTCAGAATCACAGCCAGTACTAAGTTGCTCCCTTTACCACCAGCTTATGGGCTGACGGTGACAAATTAATGCTCATCGACAGCACAGTCTTCACAATGTTCAAATACAAGCATTGCCAAAACTTTCTCCAGATACAATGTGGAGATTCGAAACACTACTACTACTACTACTACTACTACTACTACTACTACTACTACTACAATGCCTGATCAGGTCCTCTTCCTCATAAGAGAGAAGATTAAATGAAGAAAATGAAAGACACCCTCCGGCCTCGCAACCTAATACCGTCGGGGTCGAAAAAATCAAGAGTTGGTCAAGAGAGACCGACAGGAAAGGGAACAGAATACGCCTGACAAGCGAGTGGAAGCAATGTCAGACGTGTTTAGTGAGCTGACAGCTAGAGAGAGAGAGAGAGAGACTTTTTAAATATGGTCGAATACTATTTGACAAACAGAACAAGGATATGTCATATGTAAATCATACAGTATTAAATTTATGCTGAGGCAAGATGCAATATGTTTTCTAATACTGGAAGAACATTCTTTGGTCATGATACAACAATGGGTACATTGTTGCATTACATGCAACATTACAAAACTGAATACCTCCAATGCTGTTTAAAAATGCTGTTACATTTATTGACTCATTTAAACAGCAATTTTTACAACACAGACAAATTTAACATGTAAAAGCATCTGTAGTCACTACAGGTTACAGCACAGCTGAAAATAAATACTAGTGTTGGAAGACTTTTCTTAACGTCGAGTACAGATGAAATATTTCTGCAGGTTGTTTGACCTGATCGTAATACAACAAAATAATAATTTCCACATTACTAAATTGCAACGTTTGATTGTACAAAATACTGAAATATACGAGGGGCGTTCAGTAAGTAATGCAACAATTTTTTTTAACGCAGGTTGGTTTCACTCAGGATTCCAATACACCATATTAGTCCCTGCGATTTCGGCTACAAAACCCTACTTCTCAACGAAATTTCCGTTGTGTCGCGGCCTTGCTGGGAGGGCTCTCTCGCCCACGCACCACCACCACTCCACTCCACTCGTCGGCGTCTCGTCGCACCGACAGGCTCCCTTGCCCCGCCGCCTGCAGAGTGCGTCATTCAGCCATCCGACAGTCCGGATCTCGCACCTTCTGGCTTCCATCTCTTTGTGCCGAAGTAATTTTGTATGCTCCTCTCGGGTGTGCAGACTCGTTTGAGGTCTTGAGACGCCACGGAGAAGGAAAAGTTCATTTCCATTTATGTGGCGACGAACACGCTGGAGGCGTTCCTTCAGCTTCCTCACGGTGGCGCAACACACTTTAGAGTTGACTGTCACACAGTGACAGATGTAATCAAACATAGCAACACCTTCACAGTCCCAGAAGACCGCCACCGTGACTTTAGTGGGCCAGAATGTGTCTTCGAACTCTTTCTTCGGAGGAGATGGTATGGCGCCACCCACGTATAGCAGTTTTCTTTCTGATTGGAAGTGACGCACCCACGTTTCGACGAAAAATTATCACCGTCAGCCTCCTAACGCGCAGACAGCTGGTCACTTTGTTGCCCTTTACGGCCCTCAGATAGGCGGCGAGGAAGCCAGAAGGGCACACACCCTACTGGTGGGCGAGTAGCAGCGAGGAGTCATCCGACGTCAAGAGTGGCAGCTGTGCGCGGCCGGCGTGCTTCTTTTGTTCCACTACCAGGTCTCTGTAGATGTTCTCCCGGGCCTACGAATATATGCGTTGGTCTGGTTTTGCACCGAAAACTCGACAGGCCTCTACTTCGAGGCTACGTACAGTGCTGCCACTTATCGGAAATCCGCGGAATATTCCTACTTCGGTCCCACGACAAATTGTTAATTTTTAAAACTGACATTGGCTGAGAAAATATGTCCCATTGCTTACTGAACGCTCCTCCTACATAGTGTTACAAACTGAGATTGTCATTACGTGGAGAAAGCATCACACAGAAATAAACTTGGGGGATTTTACAAGTAGTGTGTTGAGAGATACTTTGTAGGAAAACGTACTGCCATTGTGGTAGCTGTAGTAATGTAGGCGGATAACAAAAAATATAGTAACTGCCTGTATACACAGGTTACACAACAGGAAGTAAATATAACTTTCCAGAAATTATTTAGGGTGTTTCTAAATTATCTTAAAGTAAATTTTCTACAAATTAATAAAAGTAATGACGATCACTTTCAAGGTCATTAAATTCTTAAGTATAGTTACACCTTCTTCACCTATAATTTCTATATCTACGTTTATCAAGTCCGACAATCTTATCTGGAGGCTGTGAACTCTCATAAAAACATTTTGTAAAAGATGTCAAAGAAAACATGTCCACTTACAAATGTGCGCCATGTCGCACGAGATGTGACGCAGAGACCAAAGTATCAGCCCACACACGAAGCCACACATGGGCAACAGTATGTTCTGTATCAGAGACAAAGGAAAGAACAGTACAGTATGTGGAGGTTCCACACCTAGAATAACTCAAGGACGAAGATTCCGTCCTCTCACTGCAGGACATACTGTATCGTGTGCGAACCACAACTAATCAAATCTACTGATAACACAGAATGCACAATTAATCAGCTGTTACAACTTCTGCCGAAGACACACTTAAAGAAAATATACAAGTCTTCTGATACTTCAACATTAGGCACAGTACAGAGTTACGTGTCGTGCCAATTAGTGTTAGTTGAATCTTACATTCTAAAATACATCAAAATGGTATAAACCAAGTTACTGGACTATAATATTTATACACAGTGAGAAGACTGATAATATCCAGCCCCTCACGATTCTCACCTCATCCTCAGGACAATGGAACAGACATATCAGCAAATACATATATCAGCTGCTTATCTATCAAGTACGATACAAGGCTGACCTATAACGAAGTACAATAATATGTATCCCAAATGGCTACAAAAGCACATGTGGGTAGGATAATTTCAGGCACGAGTGACGAACAACCAGATCATAAAAATATTCTCAAATTATGATTCATTAAAAGTATCTTCCACATGAAACGTCTTCAGTACCTTTAGAGACTCCAACGCATGAAAGTTTCAGACTGACTGCTTTGCAGATGCACGACTGTTTTGAATCTGACGTTAAGCAGGTAAGGTTTGTGATTCCAAAATACTTTAAACATAATTTCAAGCTCTCATTATGAAACATTTACTATAAAATTTTATATATATCTCCCCCATGAATCATGGACCATGGACCTTGCCGTTGGTGGGGAGGCTTGCGTGCCTCAGCGACGCAGATGGCCGTACCGTAGGTGCAACCACAACGGAGGGGTATCTGTTGAGAGGCCAGACAAACGTGTGGTTCCTGAAGAGGGGCAGCCTTTTCAGTAGTTGCGGGGGCAACAGTCTGGATGATTGACTGATCTGACCTTGTAAAAATAACCAAAACGGCCTTGCTGTGATGGTACTGCGAACGGCTGAAAGCAAGGGGAAACTACAGCCATAATTTTCCCCGAGGCCATGCAGGTTTACTGTGTGGTTAAATGATCGTGTCTTCTTGGGTAAAATATTCCAGAAGTAGAATAGTCCGTCATTCGGACATCGTAGCGGGTACTATTGAAGAGGACGTCGTTATCAGGATAAAGAAAACTTATAAAATTATTTAGATAGTGAAGGGAGACGAAAATTTAAGTCATGGGTAACGAATTCGGTAGTAGGAAAATGGAGAGAAGAAAACTTAGTAGGTGAATATGGATTGGGACTAAGAAATGAAAGAGGAAGCCTCCTGGTAGAATTTTGCACAGAGCATAACTTAGTCATAGCTAACACTTGGTTCAAGAATCATAAAAGAAGGTTGTATACATGGAAGAATCCTGGAGATACTATAAGGTTTCAGATAGATTATATAATGGTGAGAGAGATTCAGGAACCAGGTTTAAAATTAAGACATTTCCAGGGTCAGATGTGGACTGACCACAATCTATTGGTTATGAACTGTAGATTAAAATCGAAGAAACTACAAAAAGGTGGTAATTTAAGAAGATGGGACCTGGATAAATTTAAAGAACCAGAGGTTGTAGTGAGTTTCAGGAAGAATATTAGGGATTGATTGATAGGAATGGGGGAAACAAATACAGCAGAAGAAGAATGGGTTGCTCTGAGTGATGTAGTAAAGGCAGCAGAGGATCAAGTAGCTAAAAAGACGAGGGCTAATACAAATCCTTGAGTAACAGAAGAGATACTGAATTTAACTGGTGAAAGGAGAAAATACAAAAATGCAGTAAATGAAGAAGGAAGAAAGGAATACAAAAGTCTCAAAAATGAGATCGACGGGAAGTGCAAAATGGCTAAGCAGGAATGGCTAGAGGACAAATCTAAGAATCTAGAGGCGTATATCACTAAGGGTATGGTACATACTGCCTAAAGGAAAATTAAAGAGAACTTTGGAGAATAGAGAACCACTTGCATGAATACCAAGAGCTCGGATGGAAACCCAGTTCCAAGTAAAGAAGGAAAAGCAGAAAGGTGGAAGGAGTATATTGAGGGTCTACACATGGCGATGTACTTGAGGACAATTTAATTGAAATGGAAGAGTTTTGTGGTTTTAGGGCGCACAACTACAATGGTCATTAGCGCCCTGACCAAGTTAGGAATGCACCGAGAGGCACAAGGTTAAAACGGCAACTAAAAGGGACAACACTATAAAAGACGTATTAACAGGCATAGGATTAAAAAACTACAGCATAATCAAACGTCCTTAGACAGGTGTGTCAAGTTGATAAAACGAAGAACGCGAGCAGCAGCTCATGGGTCATCCACTAAAACGGCATCCAGAGTACATGGCAGGCCAAGATCAAGACGCAGTATAGTAAAATCCGGACAGGACGTTAAAATGTGGCGGACCGTCAGCAATTGCCCACATGGGCAGAACGGCGCCGGCGCAGCCGTCAGCCGATGGCGATGGCTGAACCGGCAGTGTCCAATTCCTAGCAGGCCAAAACGACCTCCTCCCGCCGAGAAGGGCCTGAGGAGGACGTCCAAGCCGCAGGAAGAGGTTTCAAGGCCTGAAGCTTGTTGTGCAGCCCAGTCGGCATGCCACAGCGATAACATGCGCCGACAAATGACCCTGCTACAATCTGGTGAAGGGACACCACAAGAAGCCGTCCGAGGCTGGAGAACCGCAGCCTCCGACGCGACATCTGCAGCTTTGTTCCCAGGGATACCGACATTGCCAGAAACCCACATAAAGCAAACCGGAGAACCGTCGACCACCAGCTGCAGAAGAGAGCGTTGGATCCGGTGCACGAAAGGGTGAACCGGATACGGATCACTGAGGCTCTGGATGGCGCTCAGGGCATCGGAGCAGATGACATGCAGAATGTCGGTGGCGGCAGATGTAAAGAACAGCGTGGTAGAGGGCAAAGAGCTCAGCTGTGAAGACCGAACAACGGCCATGTAGCCGGTATCTGAAATTTTGTGCCCCGACAACAAAAGAACACCCGACCCCGACGTTGGTCTCAGAGCCATCTGTATACAGGGAGGTCATATTAATGAACTTCGAAGTTCGACAAAACGGGAGTGGTATACCGAACCGGGGGTAACCTCCTTTGGGAGCGAGCTGAGGTCAAGGTGAACGCGAACCTGAGCCTGGAGCCAAGGTGGCGTGTGGCTCTCGCCCATTCTAAAGGTTGCAGGGAGTGAGAAATCAAGGTGTTGAAGGAGGCGACGAAAGCGAACACCAGGGGGTAACAGGGCAGAGACATGCAACCCGTATTGACGGTCGAGAGAGTCGTCAAAAAAGGAACGATACGATGGGTGGTCGGGCATTGGCAGTAGCCGACAGGCATAACGACAAAGCAGTATATCGCGCCGGTGATTGGCAACTCACCGGCTTCAACATGAAGACTCTCGACGGGACTAGTATAAAACGCTCCGTTCGCAAGACGTAAACAATGTTGTATGGAGTTGAGGCGGCGTAAGATGGACGGCCGTGCAGAGGAATATACGAAGTTCCCATAATCCAGCTTGGAGCGGACGATCGACCGATATAGGCGAAGTAGGACCGTTCGATCCGCTCCCCGCGACATACCACTGAGAACACGGAGCACATTTAGAGAACGGGTACAACAGGCAGCCAAATATGACATGTGGAGACCAGCTAAGTTTCCTGTCAAATGTAAGACCTAAAAATTGTTGTCTCCACAAATGGGAGAGCAATGGGACCGAGTCGTAAGGACGGTTGGGGAAACTCTTTGTAGCACCAGAAGTTAATACAGACCGTCTTCTCGGCAGAAAAACGGAAGCTATTGGCGACACTCCAGGAGTAAAGACGGTCAAGAGAACGCTGAAGACAGCGCTCCAGGAAACATGTACGCCGCGCTGCAATAGATAGTAAAATCGTCCACGAAAAGAGAGCCTGATACATCAGCTGGGAGGCAATCCATTATTTGATTGATCGCTATGGCGAAAAGAGCGACGCTCATATCTGACCCCTGTGGCATCCCATTCTCCTGGCGAAAGGTGGCTGACAGGACAGAACCCACACGTACCCTGAACTGTCGATCCATTAAAAAGGAACGAAAAAAGAGGGAGGCGACCGCGAAGGCCCCATGTATGCATGGTGCGGAGAATGCCCGCCCTCCAACAGGTGTCTTAAGCCTTCTCCAAATCAAAGAACACAGCCGCGATCGGGCGCTTCCGCAAGAAGTTATTCATAATGAAGGTCGACAAGGTAACCAGATGGTCAACAGCAGAGCGGCGCCTACGATATCCACATTGTACATTGGTAAGTAGGCGTCGAGATTCGAACAGCCAAACCAACAGAGAGTTAACCATTCACTCCATCACCTTACGGAGACAGCTGGTAAGCGAGATGTGTCGGTAACTGGAAGGCAAGTGTTTATCATCCCCGGCTTAGGAATCGGTACAACAATAGACTCGCGCCAGCATGCGGGAACATGTCCCTCAATCCGGATGCGATTATAAGTACGAAGAAGGAAACCTTTACCTGCACGAGAAAGGTTCTTCAGCATCGGAATATGAATAGAATCAGGCCCTGGAGCGGAGAATCGTGACCGGGCAAGTGCATTTTCGAGTTCCTGCATGGTGAATGGGGCATTGTAACTTTCACGATTCGAGGAGCGGAAGTTAGGTGGCCGGGAAGTGGTCGCTCAAGTATGTATCAGAAAGTGCATACCACTCAAACCGGCGTTGGTTAGTACATATAGAGAGGTCTAAATGGGAACAGGTGAGAGATGTGTCCGAAAGAAAAGTAGGGGCGCCAGTATTGAAGCAGACAAGATTGAGCCGGTTGAAAAGGTCTGCTGACAGGGAGCCTCTCTGACAGGACGCTGGAGAGCCGGAAAGAGGATGGTGGGCAATGAAGTCTCCAGTTAGCAAAAACGGTGCAGGTAGCTGAGCAATAATTTGCAGCATGTCTGCCCTGGTAACGGCAGACGACGATGGAGTGTAAACGGTGCAAATGGAAAATGTAAAAGTGGGGAGAGTAATTCCGACGGCAACTGCCTGCAGGCCGGTGTGCAATGTGATGGGATCATAGTAGATATCATCCCGGGCCAGCAACATAACCCCTCCACTAGCCGGAATACCTGCCACAGGGGGTAGGGCAAAACGCACAGGGGTAAGGTGTGCCAATGAAATTTGATCGCATGGGCGTAGCTTCGTTTCCTGGGCGGCTACGACGAGCGGACGGTGCAAGCGGAGCAGCAATTTCAAGTCCTCTCGGTTGGAACGAATGCTGCGAATATTCCAGTGAATAAGTACCATCGTGAGAAGAAGAAGATGCAAGAAGGGGTCACCTCAAAGGCCGCTGAGGGCCTGGCTTCGAGCGAGCACTGCAGCCGCTGGCAGTAGGCGGACAGTCATCGTCCATTTGTTCTATAGGTTCATCGGCCATCTTGTTAAGGTGGCCGGGAGGGGGAGCTTCCTCTGCTGGTGAACGGCCAGATGTTCAGCTACCAACGGTGCGGCCAGGCGAAACGGATGACGGCCTGGGGCGGCAACCGCTGGGTGGCGCAGTAGAAGAAATGCGCCGTGGCGGAGAAGGAAAGCTGTGCTTCCTATGAGCCTTCTTGGAAGGTCGTTTTGTGGAAGGATTGGTCGATGGCTGTGAGTTCGAGGTACGTAGGAAGTCTGCACGGGACAGTTCCTTCTTTAACGCCCGTGCATCGGACTTCTGGGTCTTCGTCTTGGCAGAAGCTGATAAAGGTGCTTGTGTCGGAGGGGCGACGGGAGAAAGAGGAGACGTCGACCGGGCGATCTTAGCACTGGCCGAACGGACGGCCGTAGTGCTGAAGGTCAGATCGCATGTCTGCGTCGCCACCTCCCTGGTAGTCCGAGGAGAGGCGAGGACAGTACTGTACTGTACTTCCCCGCTGGGAGCAACGTGGCTGCTCGCAAGCTATTCGCTAGTAGGAAGCCCGAGGTGGAGACTCTCTCTTTGACCCGAATTTCTTGGATACAGCGTTCTTCCTTGTAGATGGGACAATCGCGGGAGGACGCTGCATGGTCACCCTGATAGTTCACACAACGAGGAGACTGAAGTCACCCTTATGGGAATCCCTGCCACAAGTGACATTTAGCCACATTGGAACAAGACTGGTGAGTGTGCTTAAAACGCTGACACTGATAGCAGCGCGTAGGTGTCGGGACATAGTGGAGAACAGAAATAACCTCGTAGCCCGCCTTGATGCGCGGCGGCAGCTGAACACTATCAAAGGTCAAAAGTGCCCGGGTCGGTACAAGGTCATTGTTGACCTTTTTCATGACCCTATGGACAACCGTCACGCCCTCCTCAGCGAGGAAAGACTGAATCTCCTCCTCAGTCAATCCACCGAGTGATCTAGTTTATACCACACCACAAAACGAATTCAAAGTGCGGTGAGCCTCCACCCGTACAGGAGTGTACAGGAGTGTACAGGAGTGTACTGGAGTGTACAGGAGTGTACAGGAGTGTACTGGAGTGTACAGGAGTGTACAGGAGTGTACAGGAGTGTACAGGAGTGTACAGGAGTGTACAGGAGTGTACAGGAGTGTACAGGAGTGTACAGGAGTGTACAGGAGTGTACAGGAGTGTACAGGAGTGTACAGGAGTGTACAGGAGTGTACAGGAGTGTACAGGAGTGTACAGGAGTGTACAGGAGTGTACAGGAGTGTACAGGAGTGTACAGGAGTGTACAGGAGTGTACAGGAGTGTACAGGAGTGTACAGGAGTGTACAGGAGTGTACAGGAGTGTACAGGAGTGTACAGGAGTGTACAGGAGTGTACAGGAGTGTACAGGAGTGTACAGGAGTGTACAGGAGTGTACAGGAGTGTACAGGAGTGTACAGGAGTGTACAGGAGTGTACAGGAGTGTACAGGAGTGTACAGGAGTGTACAGGAGTGTACAGGAGTGTACAGGAGTGTACAGGAGTGTACAGGAGTGTACAGGAGTGTACAGGAGTGTACAGGAGTGTACAGGAGTGTACAGGAGTGTACAGGAGTGTACAGGAGTGTACAGGAGTGTGCCCCGAAGCAGTTTTTGTGCCTGAAAGGCTCTCTCAGTTTCTAGTAACAAGGTACCATTACGCAACCTGGTACAAGACTTGACCGATCCGGCTATGGCATCTACGCCCTTCTAGATAAAGAAAGGGTTGACAGAGGAAAAATCCTTTCCGTCCTCAGATCGAGAAACTACGAGGAACAGTGGGGCAGGCGGTAGTACTTTTGTCACTGGTGGCTAGTCAAGTTTCCGCTTGGGGGCAGAAGTCGAGAGAGACGAAGAGAAATCCATTGCGGAGGTATCCCCCATGATTGCCAGCGTCCCCAATGGCGCGCTCCTTCCTTTTGGGGGCCCTTCCAGAGGGCACTTCCGCCTTAGGTGATTGTTCACACCTCAGGTCACACCTCCCGAGAAACGGACGGAGGGACCAATCAGCATGGTCGGAGGGTGTCAGCTCAGGCAATCACCCCTCCCTGGGCCTGGCCTTTACCAGGGGGTACGTGCGTGCCTTACTTGTCTACCCAGGGCGGGGAATTACGCGTTACCCCGTCACCGGCTACGCGTGCGAATGCGTTGGTCGGCCTTCAGGCACGCACAGGGAGGAAGTAAGGAAGAAGAGGGAAAAAAAAGGAGAGAGGGAAAGAGAGGACAGACTGTCTCAAGGCGGCATGGAGAAGTAAGACAGTGAGGTGGAGAAGAACAAAAAGGAACCAACCAAAGGAAGGAAGAAAGAAACCAGAAGAAGTGAAAAACCAAAATGAACGCAAATATAGGTCGTGGAACCCTCCGTCTCTGGATGCAGGCGCTAATTACCCCCTTGAGGGGGAGGGACTTTTTTAGTCGCCTCTTACGACAGTCAGTAATACCTCGGGCCTATTCTAACCCCCGGACTCGCAGGGGGGAAATGGAAGAGGATGTAGATGAAGATGAAATGGGAGATCGATACTGCGTGAAGAGTTTGATAGAGCACTTAAAGACCTGAGTCGAAACAAGGCCCCCGGAGTAGAAAACATTCCATTGGAACTACTGATGGCCTTGGGAGAGCCAGTCCTGAAAAAAAACTACCACCTGGTGAGCAATATGTATTAAACTGGCGAAATACCCTCAGACTTCAAGAAGAATATAATAATTCCAATCCCAAAGAAAGCGGGTGTTGACAGATGTGAAAATTACCGAACCATCAGTTTAATAAGTCACAGCTGCAAAATACTAACGCGAATTCTTTACAGAAGAATGGAAAAACTAGAAGCCGACCTCGGAGAAGATCAGTTTGGATTCCGTAGAAATGTTGGAACACCTGAGGCAATACTGACCCTACGGCTCATCTTAGGAGCTAGATTAAGAAATGGCAAACCTACGTTTCTACCATTTGTAGACTAAGAGAAAGCTTTTGACAATGTTGACTGGAATACTCTCTTTCAAATTCTGAAGATGGAAGGGGTAAAATACAGGGAGCGAAAGGCTATTTACAATTTGTACAGAAACCAGATGGCAGTTACAAGAGTCGAGGGACATGAAAGGGAAGCATTGGTTGGGAAGGGAGAGAGGGCTGTAGCCTATCCCCTATGTTATTCAATCTGTATACTGAGCAAGCAGTAAACGAAACAAAAGAAAAATTAGGAGTAGGAATTAAATTCAATGGAGGAGAAATAAAAACTTGTCTCTGACAGGATTACAATGTCATCGGCGACGTCAAAGGACTTGGAAGAGCAGCTGAACGGAACATCAACAGAAGCAAAACGAAGATAATTGAATGTAGTCGATAAGTCGCGTGATGCTGCACGAATTAGACTAGGAAATGAGACGCTTATAGTAGTAAATGAGTTTTGCTATTTGAGGAGCAAAATAATGATTGTCGAAGTAGAGAGGATATAAAATGTAGACTGTCAATGGCCAGGAAAGCGTTTGTGAAGAGAAATTTGCTGTCATCGAGTATAGACTTAAGTTTGAGGAAGTCTATTCTGAACGTATTTGTATGGAGTGTAGCCATGTATGTAAGTGAAACGTGGACGATAAATAGATTAGACAAAAAGAGAATGGAAGCTTTCGAAATGTGGTGGTACAAAAGGATGCTGAAGATTAGATGGGTAGATCACGCAACTAATCAGGAGGTACTGAATTGAATTGGGGAGAAGAGAGATTTGTGGCACAACTTCACAAGAAGAAGCGATCAGTTGGTAGCACATGTTCTGAGACATCAAGGGATCACCAATTTAGTATTCGAGGGCAGCGCGGAGGGTAAAAGTCGCAGAGGGTGACCAAGCGATGAATACACTAAACATATTCAGAAGGATGTAGGTTGCAGTAGGTACTGGGAGATGAAGCTTGCACAGGATTGAGTAGCATGGAGAGCTGCATCAAACCAGTCTCTGGACTGAAGACCACAACAACGTACCTCGCCCTACGATGTTAAACTTTTGTCGTAAGGTTATACCTCCGAAGTACTATATTATGACAATTAGAAGTTACTCCATATTTGTATGAAATACTGAAAAATCAAAGTTACATATGGAGCGTGCATCTGGTATTGGGTCATGAACCGCATTATTCATTTAGTAATACAGACAATAGTGTTTGGGTACCAAAACACCTTTTGTCCCCCTGATTCCTTCAGCGACTGATGTGTGCTAAGATCTGCCTGCAGTTGTGAATGGTGTGTGTACAGCAGAAATGTACCGTATTTGCAGATGACGCCATCATTTTAACAGAATATCCGTCGAACACAAATTTCATCAACATTCTGTAGCAGGTTTGTTAATTCCCTTCCTGCCAACGTAAGAGGGAAACTTTAGGCAATTTACACGAAGTCACGGAAAGCCAAACAGACGGTCAGTGACACTGAATAATCACCAAATAAAGATTAGATACCATCAAGTTCTTGGGCATTCACTTACACGGCAAATCACCCTGGGAACGTCACATTTATTAGACTGGAGAGTGTCAGCTCCGCAGCTATTGCTCTCTTTCTTGAGGTGAAGAGGTCAGAGAGGTAGCTTAATCTGCTTCTGTGCACTCCCTAGTGGCTAGGTTGTATAATATCGTCGATACAAAGTACCACCGTACCTATTGTGAAGGAGAAGTACCCGTACATGTTTGAATGTAATGTCGCTGACAGAAACAATGCGCAATAGCGTGCGCGGCGAAATTGGTCAGTAGAGTTTGTGGGTGGGTGGGTGGGTGGGCGAGCGAGCGGTAGTGGGTGCTGAAGCGAACGAAACCCGCCGCCAAGTCTTAGACTGCGGCGAAGAGTCGAACGGAATAGAGCTTCTACTGCACGAGATTAATGTAGCATTAAACGAAAGAGGCTAACAGTGACAATGGGCCCTAAATAACTGTAGATAATGGAATTTTGGGGACAATGAACTCTACCAGGATTACATCCGGTGCCTTTTATCAAACAGCTTAAACATTTCAGACACATTAAAGTGAACAAGCTAAAACAGACATGAGCGTCAGCCACGCGAAGTGATAAACACATATCTGGAACATTTGTGTATCCGAAAATTATCCGGAACGTGAAGAATTTGAAACACCTTTCTTAAATTTTGGTCTCGAGAAAAAACAAAAAACTTCGAACATATGCCGGAGATAGAGTGCAAAATCAATGGTTACAGCCTGCCACAAGCACAAGTCGTAATCTGAGAAGTCGTAATTCAGTGAACCAAATGAAGTTTTGGAGACGGCCCGCTCTGAAACTGAAGTAATGGGAAATGGGTCAGAAGTCGCAGTGAGGACTATCAAGTGCAAACGCGTCACTGTCGCTAAAAAAAAAAAAAGATTTAAAGAGAGAAGAAAGAGAATCAAATACATTTTGAAGATGATGGGTTATTATTTGGGTTTAGGGGTCGCTCCACAGCATGGTCATCAGCGCCCTAACGAAAAGTAAACATGCAAGTCTCGTGGGTGGAGACGAAGGCTCCCACATGGGGAGCAGTTTATGACGTATTGAAGTCTGCCACCCTTCTCTACCAGTTTAGGGATGGGGCCTGACAGTTCACAAAATTTCACAATTCATGGATGTTAAAATGAACAACTTTAGTTGGAAAGACCACATAGATAATATTGTGGGGAAGGCAAGCCAAAGGTTGCGTAACATTGGCAGGACACAGAGGATGCAACAAATCCATTTAAGAGAGAGCTTACACTACACTCGTTCGTCCTCCGTTAGAATATTGCTGCCCGGTGTGGGATCTTACCAGGTGGGATCGACGGAGGACATCGAAAGGGTGCAAAAAAGGGCAGCTCTTTTTGTATTATCACTTACTAGGGGAGAGAGTGTGGCAGATGTGATACGCGAGTTGGGATGGAACTCATTGAAGCAAAGACGTTTTTCGTTGCGGCGAGATCTATTTACGAATTTCAGTCACCAACTTTCTCTTCCGAATGCGAAAATATTTTGTTGAGCCCAACCTACATAGGTAGGAATGATCATCAAAGTAAGAGAAATCAGAGCTCTAACAGAAAGGTTTAGGTGTTCGTTTCTCCCGCGCATTGTTCGGGAGTGGAATGGTAGAGATTGTGGTTCGATGAACCCTCTGCCAAGCACTTAAATGTGAAATGCAGAGTGATCATGTAGATGTAACACTGGTATCGGTATCTGGGAGGACGGTGGGCAGATCTCCAGCGAGACCGAGGGTTGCCCTATTATCAGTATACAGGACACATGTAGCCGTAATATGTTGAACTGGAAGCGGCACACCACGAACTTCACAGAATGGTGGATCCTCTCTCCATAGGAGGAAGCCACGTGTGAAAGGGCTATGCCCGATGCGCAGGCTGGTAAGCAAAACCTCCTTCCAGCAGCGAGGCTGGCACGAAGTCTGCCGAGCCTTTGTAGTCGATTTGAGCGACCATTCAGTCTCCCACTGGCACATGATGCATCTTACATCCGTCAGAAAATGACAATGGCGTGTAACGGGATGGGACACTGATGGACAGCACCATTCCAACATGCTTCCTTGGCAGCTTTGTCATCCATGTCGTTATCCTGTATCCCAATGCGGCCAGGTGCCCAAGAAAAGATCACCACCTTGCCACAGTGTTGGAACCACTGAGGAGTCATGGACGAGTCACTTTGAGAACCCTATCAGGGAAAACCACAGAACAACCGAGAGCATTCCCCCGCTGGGATCCATTTGTATAAATGATAAAACTATGGTACATACTTAAAATTGTTTTCGTCTAAGTTGTAACAACCAAATCTGGAGTACAACTTTTCGTGTACTGTGTCAAGCTTAAAATCACTTTGGGCCTCTGAAGACACCAAGGCGGCAGTGCGTCCCATCCCTGGGTGTAGATTTTCATGCCAGAGAAATCCAGATCCTTGAGGCAGGCCGTAGCACATGTGCCAAATGGCTGGATCGCTTGGGGCCGATTCCATAACAGTCGTTCGAAGTGGGTTGGATCACTGAACTAAAAGATAACGACTGAGGCCACGCTGAGTGTTTCTGCGCCTGTCGAACCAAAAAGGATACGTCGCCAAATCTAGATTGGTGGTTCACCACTAAACCAGACTAAACTGGGCTGGTCTGGAAGGACCTAGTCGATATCCAAATGCCCTGATGGTAGACAGCTTCTAACATCCAGAGGTTGGAAGGATACGCTGGCAGATCCATAGTCACGCTGCCATAGGCTACTCATGATCGAACAAATGCCCTTTAAAACTGCAAGAGGCGGGACCTGTTAGCGCTCTGTTTTTCCGCAAAGGAATTTCAAAACATTCCACAACCTGAAGGCCTTTGTTTGTAGGTCCTTCAGATGTGGGAGCCATGTTAATTTCGAGTCAAACAATAAACTCAAAAAGCGCACTGTCTCTTGAAAAAGACGAATACAGTCCCCCATTGTAAGCTCTGCTTGGTTAAAACTCCGACGAGCACGATTAAAATTGACACGCACACACGCACAGTCTTCTCAGGTGAGAACCGAAAACGAGTTACCTGAGTCCACGTTTCCAGCCTCCTAATGGTCAGTTGTAGCTGCCTCGTCGGAAGATCAGAGGAAGAGCAGAAGATTGCAAAGTCATCCACAAAGAAAGAGCATTTGACAGGGCTGCTGACTGCAGAGGAAATGCCATTGATAACGATGGCAAACTATGTGACACGGAGGATACTGCCCTGGGGCACGACATACTCCTGAAAACTGGAATAAGACATGGCATCGCCAATGCGATAACGGAAACGCCGGTCCTCGAGAAAGGATTTGATCAGAAGCGGCAGGCGTTTACATAGTTCCCATTCATGAAGTTGGCGAAGGATGTTTTACCTCCAAGTAGTGTCTTATGCTGTATAGAGGTCAAAAAATACAAACTAAATGGTTTCGGACTAAGTAGGACTCCTGTATCTCTGTCTCCAGTAGAATTAAGTTGTCAAGAGTGGAATCCTAGCGCCCAAAACCGCACTGGAAGCGGCTCAGGTGGCCTCGGGACTCGAGCAGCCAGATGAGGCGGCGGTTGGCCATGCGTTCAAGAGTTTTACCCATACAACTGGTAAGGGTGACTCTCTTAACTGTTAGGGGCGCTACAGTCCTTGACTGGTTTCCAAAATGGGATTAATATTGCCTCCTTCCTAGTCGTGGGGTACTGTCCACCAAACCAGATCTTAAACGAGAGATGAGATGACCTTTCGCTTCAGGGCTTAGATGAAGCATGGTATAATGGATATCATTAGGTCCCAGAGCAGTGACTCTGGCTGCAGGTAAAGCTGACTCCAGTTCCCACATGGAGAATGGAAGGTTGTTGACTTCCTCATTAGACGAGGAGAAATAGGACTTGCTCATCTCTGCAGTTTGATGGAATACGTGAACAGCAGGAGCTTTTCGGGATGACTTAGTAACGGAAAAGAAGTGTTCAGCTAAAACGTGAGCCATGTCTTCTGACGTGCCCACCAAGACACCACTATTTGACAATGATTACCCTTGCCTGAAATCCATCTTATTAATTCCCAAATATGCAGAGCGCAAGTGGACGATTAATGGAAGTCTTAAATGCTCTCCAGGAAGCCCTCTTCCGTTCTTTGATCTCTCGCCTTGCATATGCTCTCTGAGACCTGAAAGCATGAAGACTGTCTGTAGTTCGACACTGAACTTCCACAGAGCTGACCGTCTGGCCCTGATTGCCAATGGACAGTCGTCATTCCACTGAGGTACAGGCCGTCGTCCGAGGTTACTAGAGCTGGGGATGGACTCTGTGGCAGCCCTTTGGATCTCATGATGATATGGGCCACCGCCTCCTATGCACAATCCTTTAGTTCAAAAACAGCCTGTCGACTGTATTGTAACCTATTTGTCCTTTGTATCAGCCACCTGCATGGTCTCGAGTTCGCCACCATCTTAGTTGGTAGACGGATCCACACTGGAAAGTGGTCTCTAGAATGTAAATCTGGAGCCTCTTCCCAGTGAATTGAGTCTGCAATAGCTGGGAAACAAAAAAGGTCAATAGCTGAAAAAGATCCTGCAGTTGTGGAAAAGTGAGTCATCTAACCCGCGTTCAGAAGACAGATATTCTCAGCATGGACGAGTCGCTCGATCATCCGTCCCCTTTAGCAAGTAATAGCCGAGCCCCACAGCACACTGTGGACACTGAAGTCCCCCCCCCCCCCCCCAAAAAAAAAGGAAGAATGGGCGTGGGAGTGCCTGGAAGAAGTCTGCCACAGCGTCAAAACCGTCATTGGGAGGCAGGTACGAAAAACAGTCATATTAAAAGGTGAGAACTTCCACAGCAATTGCTTGCATGGTCGTGGTAAGAGGGACATGAGAGCAGTGGCATGTGTCATCAAGGATCCTGTCTCCAGTAGTATCGTCCTTCCTGTGTATGCGGTACCCCTGTAATGCAAGTGTCTGTGACTAAGGCGTGTTTCTTGTAAGCAGGTGCAGAAAGTTTTATCCTGGACCAGCACCTGCAATGTGGGCGATTTCCATTCGAATTCCACAGCAGCACAGAAGTCTCTGGAAACCTTTGGTTAGCGATGGTGGTTCTTTCCTTTCTCCCTCGGAGGCGTTGATTTACTGGGGGAGGTCAGGGGAACGTTAAAGGGTTCTATGCTCTCTGGTTCCTCCGATTGGAAGTCCATATCCTCAAGAGCATAGTCTCCATCCGGAAGTGAGAAAGCTCGTCGGTTCGACGATTTACCTGCCGCTTTCCTGGACCTAGCAAAGAAATACGTTCTTCGAAAAGTAGTTCTGACAATAGGAAGCGGTTGCCTGGGTTGCGCTGATGGATTACTCGGCTTCTGATGTTGGGGAGTGGTATGTGGCTTAGGTGATAAGCCTACTGCTGACGGCTTCCGAACGACGTCAGTTGCAAGTGTAGCGTTTCCCCCGCAGGTACATCGACAAGTGCATAGCATCACATGGGTTTCGGAACAAAAGGGCGAACCTTAAGGCGGATGTAGCCTGCAAGGCTCTCACCATTCAACCGCTGCGCCGCACGGTGGTCGCTGAACTATAACCAGAGCTTGCGGTGACAGGACCGGTGGCGCTTACCAGTCCCCAGCTCAGGAACCCCGGGGTCGCGAAGCACCTACTGAGCAAACGAATGCTGAGCCTCTGAGGGGACATTTTAATGCCTTTCATAGTAGTCCAAATATGGGGAATTTGGGACAACAGCCAGCGAGGAGGAGGGGAGCTATTTCAGAAAAATCTACCCACTTGCATTTTCAGTATCACCCGCATATTGTCATTGCTGTGAACAAAGTAAACCCATTAAAGGCCAGGCACTGACAAACCTCAGAATTCAGAAGTACGAGCAAAGTGTATCCATTTCCGCATCACTTAATATCAGTTTAGTTCTCAGAATTGCCCGGCTCTGAACAGGTTTGTAAATACATTCTCTTACACTTCATTTCCGTCAAACCAAGATTGACTAGTGGAAGGGACAGGAGAGGAGAGAGTAAGGATACGACGCGGGAGATGATTAGGGTGTTGCATTCGTAAATATGAGGTTAATCGTTTTCGAAAAAAGGAGAACTGGAACTTTCAATAATTCTGAGGAAGACACTGGTCTTCAGGAAAACCATTACAATGCTCTGACTAGTATTCAAAGTAAGATTAAAATATCAGTGGACGTGCCTGAAGCTAAGCGGGGGGAACGGGTAGAAATATTAAGATGTTACGTCTATCTATTTTCAAAAACATCTTGGCTGATAATGCACTAGTGGAAGTGAAGTTAAGAATCATGAGCGGTTCCATAGCAAATCGTAACCAGTATCTACAAAGCAGTAGTTAATAAAGCAACTAAAGGGATGAACATCAGACAGTTGACGTTTTAATCCAATGCACACTGTAACGGAAAGAGACGGCAGTGCGCATTTATTCACTGACGCTCATGGCGGAATGATGCCGTTTACTGTAGAATGTGACCAACTGGAAGGTGAAGATATAGGAGGAAGTGTACAGCCTTTATGTGGAACCCAAGATGTTACCAGTTTAGAGGAATGCCTTTCGGTCTGTCTACATCAGGGGCCGTTATGAGAGCACTTTATGAAGTTCCAAGAGAAGAATAATAGGCACATTCAACATTATGTAGACGATATTGTGATTAGTACTGCCTTGGGGGAGAACCTTTAGACATTCTATGCCATGTATTTTAAGCGCTTAACGGAGCTGGAGTCACATTTTAAGTCGGATAAATAAGAATTCGCCAGGTCGCGATTAAATACCTTGGACACATTTTTTTGTGCGGAACCGAACCTAATCTGACGGAAATGGAAGCAGCGAGAAACTTTCCTGCACCGAAGTGCTGTAGACAAATGAAGTCTTCTCGGTTTGTGCAATTTCTATCACAGTTTTGATCCTCAATTTTTTTCTGAAGTGGAATAAGGAACATCCGAGTTAACTAAAAACCAGTTGTGTGAGGCACCGATACTTTGCCAAACTGGTTTCTACACTGGTACTAATTCCATTTATTTTTACCTTGGCGCAGAAAAGTATGAGGTTAACAGAACCGTCGTAAATTTTACTGTCGCATTCGCAATCCGTACACTCACTCACTGGGAGAGGAAGTACATATTCACTGGAGAAGAGAGCATTTCCACTGAAAATGTTTCGCTGGTACTGGGATGAGATAACGTTACAGAGCATCAAACACTTTCATTTTTCCTAAATTTGTACCTAATGAACAGCAGGCCAACGCATCGGTTGTTATCACTTCAAGAGTGTGATTTTTAAATTCAGCACATACCGGTACAACAAACAATCGATCAGCTGCTCCTTAAAGATTATGAGAGGGGAAACAAATGCGTTAAAGTTGTGTATATCAGTAAAAGCAAGTGATCATTCTTTTTGTGATGGATGTAGAAGGCGAGCTTTTTACAGAAAATTTTCTACGTAATATCAGGTGGGAGCAGGTGGTCATTGAAATTCTTAAGATAATCAAAAAAATATGGTGATCCTGTTGCATAGTGTACTTTAAAATGCGAACACTTTTCTCGTTGTACAAAAAACCCAATTTGGGTAGAACAGCAGGAGCTTTCAAAAAGCGTCGGAACCTTTGAATATTTTATGTCAATTGCGTTCACGATAACATACCCCCCCACCCCCCCCCCCAGACCTCTAAAGTGTGAGAGCGTAATTAACTTAAAAACTTTAGGTCTCGCCTCCCTCCCTCATTCTGAAACCTGAAAAAAAAGAGTAGCGTTTATATCACATCTCAATGGTGTCGATTTGTGCCATCACTGACCAAGTCATCGCAAGGCATATGCATTTGAAAATAACTACTCCATTAAAAACACTTATGAGATCATCAATAGTATAAAAGATATCCCAGTCACAGCTAAATTTGCATCTGTTGACGTAGCAAACCTATATACAAACGTACCTGTCAAGAAAATAATTAGTTTAATAAGGAATAACTTACTAAAACATGGGACAATGGGTAGAGCTGAAATCTATGACCTCTTAGAGATCTTGGAACTTATATTGTCACCCAACTACTTCCTGTTCAACAACAAGCTTTACATTCAGGAAGATGGACTGGCAATGGGTAGTAGTCTTGCAGGCTTGCTAGCAGACATATATATCAATAACCTTGAAAAGAACTTTTTAGGTCCCAAATCCAACTAAAAGATAAGCTGCTTTATTACAAACGCTATGTTGACGACACACCTATTCTGTTCAATGGAGCAACAGAAGAAATAGATATAGAAATAGATATAGAAATAGATAGAACTTAATAAAATACACAAAATCTAATTCACAGTAGAATATGAAACACCGGAAGGCATTAACTATAACAACCTCAAAAATCAGAAGCATAAATTTCAAATTTTCAGAAAGCCAACAACCACCAATCTTACCACACACAAATCCTCTTGCCATCCAGAGCAACATAAAGCATTCTTCAGAACAATGGTTAATCGCAAGCTTAAAATCCCAATGGACACAAGTGAAAGAAACAGAAATACACAGCACCAAAACCACCATACAATATCAAAAGTCAGGTGTGTACAAGCTCACTTGCAACTCGTGCCCAAGCTTCTACAGTGGACAAACTGGTAGAAGCTTCACAACAAGATTTAAAGAAAACACAGATGCACTCTGTCTTAACAACCTGAGTAAGTCCAGCTTTGCCTCACATCTTGCCCAACACAATCATTCTGCAAACATAGAAGAGAATCTCCGAAAACTCCATTTTGCCAACAAAGGCACAATACTTTACCTTCTTGAAGAAATTGAAATATTTATCTACACAAATACAGCACCTGACTACGTACTCAATGATCAAACTGAACTGAGAAACAATTTTTCCTTCAGAACTTTGAAGATCTACTAGTTCAAAACAAGTAACCACTCAATGAACCCACACCTGCCCCCCAACCCCCCCCCCCCCCCCCCAATGACCCACCCCTTCCCTCTCCTTACATCCTAACCACACCGGTGTCAATGTAATATACTAACACAGAATAAGACATGTACCATATCTCTAAATGTTAAAGCCCTCCATTGCTAACATAAATCAGTACTTTATATTTATCAACTCTAGCTGGAACAAACAGAAGCTGACTACCAATATCCCAGATCACTCTAATGTTAGAATAAAAATAACAGTTAAAGAATTTTTGTTCATGATTTTTTAAATATTAAAAGTACAGCCATACAAACAGCTTTAATCCATTAAAATCACTAAAACTCTTATACATATACCTTTAGCTGAAATAAACAGAATCTGCTCTTGGTGATACCCCAGATCAAGTTAACGTAACAACAGAAATAAGCCAACAGTTCATCTGAAGATTTGTTATTAATAAAATATACAGGTCCTAGTCATACAGACAGCTGCACCTCACTGCAGATACTACAACTCTGTATTATTGATTCCTTGGGATTCATGTTAATGCTAAACATGATAATTGCTATTAAAAAAACTGCCTGTAATAAGTAGAAATAAGATATCAGATCACCTGAAATTTGTTCTTGTAGTAATTTATTTTATCTTGTGCTCTCATGTTATCACCATTCTGATTGAAATACTTGCCGTATACCGACTTTAACACATGTAAAGAACAACAAATTACATCTCTGTACAAAGTAGGCTTACGCCACATCTTTCTGTCAAGATCTTTGTTACAAGCAACAGTTGTAAAGCGCATGCTGGATGCTGGTGAAGTGTCACTGTCAAAATGTAAACTAATATAGTTTGTGTGAAAATGTCCTGGGCATCAAAATGGAGGCAGACAGATACTGTGACAGTATAGGCGGCTTTTTTCGTAAGTAAAAAATTTACAACCATATCGACAGATAAGCTATAGTCATGGCGATACATTGAAGTGTGGCCGATCTTTCTGCCATAGAACCAGCATCCAGCATTATGCTACTACCAGTAATGATGTAACTTCCTGGATTCTCCCGAAACCACGTGAAGATTAACCTGAAAAGGTTCGAAAACCGGTTCATGTAATAAAGCATTATTACTGAAAAGTGACTGGTTGCAGTTGCGTATAACTTATTTACATTCAATTGACAGTCACGGTTCTAAAATATCCGTAATGGATAAGCACAATTCAATCACTGACTTTTCCTCAGAGTGGGCCTTTATGATTCACATATTTTTTTATGGCAAAGTGCAAGGTTGCACAACCAGACACCTACATTAGTAGCAGAGCCACTAAAGGAAGATAATTTACTCAAATGAAACAGTTCCAGATACCTCCGACACCAGTGATGTATATATGCGGACTGAAGTGGCGAATGAAATTTTTTTACGAATGGCAGGATTCGAACCCAGGTCCCTTGTTCACACGCTAACCACTACGCCAACTTGGCACAGTCGTTTTCCGCAATCGCCCTGACTACCCTAGCACGCTTCCATCCTCCATCGTGCCACATCCCACTTGGTACTCCCAAGAGGCTCTCCAACTGTATAGGAATAGTACCCCAGCATCAAATGGAATCTAATTTGTTACTATCCAACCACTGCAGCATAGGCACACACCTGTAGTTTCATTTGCATAATTCCCACTTTATAATATGTTACGAAACTAACAGCCAGTGGCTGCGCGACCCACGTCTGCCGGCTACCGCCACAGCAGGTAAGCCCTCTTGCGTTCCAGTGCTCTGAAGTAGTTACAGAAGGGAAGAACAGTAGAATGGAAACCCGCGATGCCAGATCCCCTCGTGGCATCAGACTCAGAACCCAAGTTCGTTCATGTTCTTCCATTTCAAACGGAGAAGGGAGAACGAATTGGTCATCAGTAGAGGAAACTATAAACAGTGGTAAGCAATGATGGATGCCTTAACGAACACGACTCCCGAGATTAAGGCTGGCCTCCTGTGAGTATGACCACTTTCGGAGGAAAAATATTCGTCATACAGTTTGAGAGATCAGGGAAAAACTTGCAAGAACAAGACTTCAATAGTTTTCAGTTCAAACACTTCCTTTACCGCCCGGTGGTAATATCCACCCTAGCACTGTGACTACTCACCGACTGCCTTGTTGCTCGAGGTTGATGCCCAGGTCCTTAAAAGGGGAATTGGCTACCAGCATCCGGCCTCTTCCATACAGGTCTCTCATATTCTGTCAGGTGTTCCTTTCAGCCTACAGGTCTCAGACAATGTAAGCTGGTATCAAACAACACCATGCACAGAAATTTCCAACAATCTAAATTTTTTAGAAGTCTCGCCCATTTCCTCAAATCTTTCTGACGATCCGTGCAGGCCTGCAGAACTGATTGTACAGGGTGCTTCACGAAGACACCCAAATATTTTAATGTGTCATTCTACAAGTAAGATTAAAGAAGGAAGTTAATCATAGGTCCACAAATGTTTAGTTACGGAGTTACGGCTAATAAAATATTTTACCTGAAATTTAGCAACTTCGCTAATATGAAGCCATCGCAAAACTATACGAGGTTAAAGTGAAGCACAATTACCATTTATTTTGTTGTTACTGGTCTGGCGAATCTAACGAAACATGTCCAAGACGTGTATATGCATTACTTGCTCTCATTATAAATACAATAGACGAAATTAAGAACAACCCTGCGAAGTGGAAACAAGCAACAAAATCTGTTCATTCACTTGCAGCTAAATACACTGAACTCTGTGGATACTTCTTGAACATTTATTGCGAAATGGTATGTACACTGTACGACTCCCTTTACACTGTGCTTTGTTTTTTCCGGTTAAACGTGAGAACGTATGCCATGCTATTAATAAAAGCCGATTATCTGATATTTACATAGTTTCAGTTAAAGTTATTACCATCATTTTTCCAAAGTTAAATTCTCTTCAACTTCTTTTGAAACCTTTGTGCAATTGTCTGGAATTTAATAAACAAATTCGGTCAAGTAGTTAATAGATAAAATTTTTTACGAAATTCCGTCTTTGCCCCTCTGTTCTGGAAAACTACTGCAGATACACGTCTGGGACATGATTTTTTAGATTCATCAGACCAATAACAATGGAAATCTTGCTTTGCTTTAACCTCGTTTAGTTTTGCGATGGCGTCATATTAGTGAAGTTGCTAAATTTCAGGTAAAATATCAGCCGTAACTCAGTAATTAAACCTTTGCAGCTCTATGTTCATACGAACTTTCTGTAGTTTTACTTGTAGACTGACATATTAAAGTATTTGCATATCTTTGTGAACCACCCTGTAAATTCGACATAGTTACTTGCAAGGCTAAGGCACGTGATACCAATTGTTGCAAGTAGACGACACATCAGGCCTCTGTCATTTTCGTTTAAGTCTTTCTCTCTTGCATTCTTTATAATGAATATCCCGTTTCGCTCTTTTAGTGATATCGCATTCGGTAGCTGCGAGGAAGAGGATATCTTGCCAAACCTGACACAACCAATAACGAAAGATAAGAAAACAGTTGTGTGGGAGGAGAAACGTTTGAATGCGAATTACTTTGCCGATGATGCTGAAGTCTACAGGAAAATAGTATCACACGAAAGTTCTGAACAAATCAATGAGGATTTGCAGAAATAAATGAGTGGTGTAATGACTGGCAGTTAACTCTCAATATTAGTAAGGGTAACCTACTGCTTATAACAAGGCGAAAATCCCCACTAATGTACGAGTACAAAACAAATGCCCAGTCTTTGGAAGCGGTAACATCCGTCAAGTATCTGGGCGTGACTATTCTAAATGATCAGATTACACAAGTAATGGGCAATGCGAACTCTGGATTGCGGTTTATTGGGAAAATCCTGAAGCGATGCAGTCCAACAAAGGAAATTGCTCACAATACGTTAGTTCGTCCACTCATTTTTCGTCTGTATGGGACCCTTACCAGTTGGGTCACATTCGAGAGATAGGAAAGGTCCAAAGAAGAGCGGCAAGATTCGTGACTGGTACATGTAGCCATCGCGAGAGCGTTACAAATCTCATAGAAAGTTTGAAGTGGGACACACTTGTAGATAGACGACGCGCTAAACAAAAGGGGCTGCTCACTAATTCCCGAAATCCGATTTTCGCTGATGTAGAGCATATACTATTACCACTAACTTTCCACTCTCGCAATGTTCACCTTTCAAAGATATGGGAAATTAGAGCTCGTGCTGAGCCGTTAAGACAGTGGTTTTTCCCTCGTACGATCCGCGAGTGGAACGGAGGGTGAAATATGACTTGCGCGAATTGTGCCCTCCGCCACACACCACTTGGTGGATAGCGGAGTATATATGTGATCTACATGTGGCAATGAGCTAAGTTAATAGCAGCTTCAAATTGTTGCACTTCTTACATATAAAGGAACTTTAGCTTTTCTTATTGATAAATAGTTATTCGACTCTCATAACAAAGATTAATTTGGGAAGTATTTGACGGACGAAAGGTTTACGCTCTTCGATTATTACTTTTAGTAATAGTTATTTTTCGTTGTGTCCTGGTGATAAGACATGCTGTGTAATGACTGACTGTGCTAAATAATCAAGGGAACTGTTCAAAGCGACTTTCTGACTTGCTCCTGTAACTCTGGAAGATTATAATAATTTTATATGGAGGATTTAGATGGAGGCGACGATCTTATGACGACGCTGCTCAATAATAGAGGTACGTGAATGAGGTCATCTCCTTCCCTTCGTGGCCTCCGAGGACAATTTCAATATTTAGGTCATTTGCCGCGACATTCAGAAACTGCAAAGTTTATTTAATCACGAATCCTGACTGTTTTCTTTCTTTTATGAATACATGCATTTTAAAAATTCTTTTTACCCAGGCCACACGGAATTATAGTTGTAAGCGAACGTACGATTGAGATAGAGGCACGTACGTGTAAAGTACTGCGTGTGTACCGACGTAACTATACTTATGACCCATTTCCCTTACAGCATTAATTCTGATTTTGAACCACTCTCTCGCGAATGTACGTGCCCTGATTTTTGCGGAAGTCAGTCTGATTACTTTTAATATTCACTGGCTTATTTTCCGCAACTGAACTTTGCCTCTGTTGTAACGGCGCTTCTAGCGAAATATTTATTACGCGACATTCATACGAACTCTCACTTCAAAATTAAGACACTGGCTGACTAAGCTTTTAAAAATGTAACAGGGCGGCTACATAGCCCATACACAATTAAGGGTAGATTAAGTGAACAACAGGCAGTATTCAATTTCAGTGGCGCAAGAATAGATCTGACAGTGTGTGCTGTGTGCTGTCAAGGAAGGCTGCATCAAGCAAGTCTTCGGAACGTGGAACGCAGAACGCAGAGCAGTTTTCAGTGACCGAGCGAGGCACGACGGAAATGCTCTGTCGACAGCTAATTTTAAGTGACGAGTGATTGAACTTCGGCAGACGTGTTTTGTAGATCTTAATTTAAACTCTTGTCTTGTCTTAACCATGACATCACAACTTGCCACGTATCTGAGAAAACGGCGGTGAACAATCTGCGGTAGAACTAAAATAACGATCGCTCTGCTCACGGTGTTTCAGGCAAATATTTATGACCAAACTCGAGACAAAAATTTCAGCATCATCGCTAAAAGCCAATTGTAACATCTCACCGTCATTGGCTACCTGAAACTATCCTCTCATTGGCTACACGAGCTGCCCTGTTACCAATCAATGAGCAGTCCCGGTTGGCACCGTTTCAGATTATAGACGACACATGCAGATACTAAACGAAAAAAGAATGATAGAAAAGTAAGACAACAGGAAAGTCCATACGACGGTGGCAATGACACAGCAAACTATTAGAAATAAAAAATTACATTTAAAATAATTAACTTAATACAACTAATGAAGTCTTTATCAGATTTAGAAATAAAATTTTGCTGTACTTTGACTTCGAACCTACATACTTCTACATCTCAGTTTTTACGCTAACCACTGTGCTACACTACTACACAGCATCTGGTTGTATCTACAATTATGGCGACCCAGCCACGATGATAAATGTATGGTAGCCTTTAAAAATTAGACTTCGCATAATGTGTGAAGCTTATCAAAAGTGAGCCAGTTACTGTAATTAAAACTTATACGTCGCCGAATCGCATCTTGGGTAGGAGAATCCAATGGTGTGGTTAGTGCTCTGTATGAAACGTGTTTGTTTAATTAGCATTGTGTGTGTGTGGTGGTGGGGGGGGGGGGGGAGTTGGTTTTTGGTTGTATCACATGTGACGAAATACCAAATAATGGACCAAATCCAGGATTCGGGATCCACACACATCATGAAAACAACCCGGGCAGAGATTATTAGAAATGAACTGACCACGTATTATTATAGTTGGCAACAGTGAACGCTTCAGCGCTCCGATTGAAAACCAGCTCCAATACATGAAGTGTCAACTATTGAATAATTTTTATCAGAGTTCACAGCTTTCTCACTGCATCTACAGCACAAAATGGGTCAGGATCCTTTGACTAAAGCGCAGGTGAGATCGGAATGTCCTGTTTTGACCACAATCTGCTGAGGTCTTCAAAGCTCAGGACGGTACTGGTAATGCTGATGGTTCTTCAGATTCAGACAGTCTGTACTTGAGGCTATGTTGCAAAAATCAAGCAAAGGAGAGGGTGACAGAAAGAAGTATAACTAGAAAGATCTGACAGGCCTCAGAAACAGAACAAACGCTCTGTGCAGTGTTCTTTCGTTAAAGCGCACGAGGTGTTTAACCAGTGTGAAAGATAAAACCAAGTGTCATTTGTGCAGATGTAAAACATTATGACAGAACATTTTGTACATTTGTGTCTGGTCCATTAAGTAGAAACAGAGCATAACATGGAATTCAGAAGATGGTGGCCATGCATTAAGTTTACAAGGCCCCTCCCCAAAATGACACACTTGGAAAAGGATTTTCTTACTTTCACAACTACGACCCCCAACAATAAATGTACGACATTTTCCAGGTCTGCAGTTACATTCTTTCATGTATCTGAAATGTTGCCCTTCGTGGGATTCGATTCACATGCCAATGCTCAGGTTGCCACAATTCATGGGTTGCATAATTGTTTATTAATATAGCTATACACTGACGACTAGTAGCTTGCTTCAGAGTATCAAAGCTGTCAATCTGCAACGCGTGTTGTAGCTGTGACGTATGATACAGCTTATATATTAAATAAAACATTTTCCGAATCCAGCAGGTAACAGTAATAGCATATGGGTTTGCTTCAACACCTGTTGAAACTATCAGAGCGAGTACACTGACGGAGGCACTTTGCTATGTACTGGCTTGAAACTCAGAAAGTTTGTCCATCGTGCAGTTTAATATCAAAACAGAAGCTTCACTACAACACACTGGAATACCAAAATGCCCTTTACTGTAAATGGATGAGCAATGCATAATGGGATCATCAGGCATATTTTCATGACTAACAGTTCCGCCCTTTCACTATCTACACAAGGACACTACTGCAGTTGTTCAATACAAAGGTGAAACTCCAGACCTCCAAACGGTAAATGTTCACCTCTGTGTATTTGATTTGGAATGAAAAAATACAGTACAGGAGAATACTATAGAAGAGATCCTTGGGAATGTTCAGCTAATATAGTTGGTGGTGACTTGCCTTTCCAAAAAGATCCATTACGGCAATAAATTCTTTGATGTTTTCGAAATCCAAAAGTAGTTTGAATGTCAATTATGGATTGACATCAGGCTAAATCAAGACTACGTTTAATCAAAATGAGAAATTCTTTTATCGTAACTCCATGGCACTTGGAGTAAGGATCTTAGTCCCTAATATTAGATGCACCCTGTTCCTACCCGACACCTCAGCACTAGCAACACGTATCCTGTCCTCTGATTATTCTGCTACATCAACCTATCAGCTGGCGCACACAGATGATGACAGGAACTACCTTTCAGGCTCGTTAATTTGGTCAACGCTGTTTCCGAGAGACTTGAAATTAATACTGCCGCAAACATATCGCTACGGGAATACGACACGGAGACACCACACGGAGACACCACACGGAGACACCACACGGAGACACCACACGGAGACACCACACGGAGACACCACACGGAGACACCACACGGAGACACCACACGGAGATATGATATGGAAATACTGACAAATATCTATCCACAGCATAGTCATCTGCTCAGCACAATGTGGCTTATCGGTTGCATATTCTGCAGTCACAGTTCAAAGCAGGAACAGCCGCACAGCATGTCGTGGAAAGTCACCCGAATCTTTTGGTTACATACACATATTCGATAGTTTGCCATTCCATTTTGATTTTACGAGTTGACTGACTCATGTCGATTACAATGTTGGTATAGGTCAGACAACTACCTTGCTTCAACAGACTCCATACGCTCTGCATCTGAATATCACATTGGCCCCATTTGCAGAGAGGAGATGGTCCACTTCACAGTACAGAGAATGGGAGTCTGGCAGCCTCAATGGTGCTGTGGAAACCCAACCAATGCTAACTGCTCGGGATGGGTACTATTGTTTTTGAAGTACATTAAGCATCTCCATTGTGAAACCTGAATCGACACCAGTGACTGCCTGTCTCAAACACTGACTGTGTACGTACAAAATGTTTCCGATGTCTGACACTCCTGGTGTTTAGTGAGTGGAATCTGATAACCAATTCTTTTCTATCTGAAAAATATCTAACATTTAAATGATACTGACGAATGGATAGCCAGCTGATACATGTAAACCTTCAAGTAGGATCTTGATAGCACTGTCAGGAAGTGCTGCGCCACGAAAGAAAACATTGGCGCAACCAGGTAAAAATTCAGATACCTTCCGTGGCAGCTCAGGAAGCAAAGGAAAGCAGGCCAGACCACAGTAGTCGAGTGGAGTTGCGGTTTGCGGAGAATTTAGATATTGGAATTATGTCCGCATTACGCTACAGGTTGCTTTGCTACATACCATGTGAGCTGGGCAGTCAGACTGCTATGGAGCAAAACATCCAAGGAGATAGGTGCCGTCATTCTGTTGACTGCATGATTGAGCGAGAAAGTAAAACATAACACACACACACACACACATTTGGAGGAGTATCTTGCAGATTGAAATTTTCAGATGAATCTCACTTCAACAAAAGCAGGGCTTGTTTTAATGATTGCCACACATTTCACTTTATATATATGCAGAAAAAATATATATCTCCACTACAAAACAAACTGCCCTTTAAATTTTTTGGTGTCCTCTGTCAATCGTATCTGGTAAGGATCTCATACACCGCAAGAATACTCTTGGGCATGACTAAGTGTTCTAGTCCTTGGCTTGGCTTCCGCACAACATCAAGTCAGTTTAAGTTGCTCATATCTCTAATGCCTAGGTATCTAGCAGAACTTATCGCCGGCAAAAAGGTTGCGAGGATATCGATAGTAGGCGCAAGCAACTCGCTCGTCTGGAGAGAGGCCAAAAGTAGAGTCGCAGGCAACGTGCCGCCAACGCCCCCTCGACCGTCAGTGGATCGCCGCCGCGGACCGGAGAGCCCAGCCACCTACTCATCCAGTGAGTCAACGAGTCGAGTCGTCAGTCACAGCCAGCTCAGCCTCTTGCTCAGTCATATTCAGTGCCTAGCGACCATATAGCCTACACAGAGGACTTCTACTTCACCAGCAGTTAGGCTAACGTGGACTGTCACAAAAGAGCTTGCACCCAACACCTGGACAACCTTAAGAAACTTTTTCTTCGGAATAAAGAACCCCGTTAATACATGCATGCAGTTTGTGTTACAGAAGAGGATACCCGCCACGAAACATACTCCCCTTGCCTCCCACAGCACAAGCATACAGTGACCGAGACTGCACAAAAAACTGGCGACGAGTATAATTCAGTGCACATTTTGCTCTTCTTGTGTTTTAGCTTGCACGGGTGCTCCTTTCTAACTTTTTGTTTCGTACACATACCAGGAGGGGAGCCGCGAAACTTGTCAAACTCCTCTTTCCAGAGGCTTTGCTTGCTTTTTGACGTAACGTGTTTGTTTAAGCCGTGGCTACCGCGCCCCCTCCACCCCCTGCCCCTGCGGCACAAACGCAGGATCTGACAAGGTTCTCTGTTTCGGAACCAGCAAAGTGCAGCCTTGCTGGCTGCACAACAGAAGACAACAGGCCGACACACCCGCAAGTGCCGACCAGCGTACCGCCGTTGCGGCAATGTGACGACGCAGAAGAGGAATGGCACGAATGTCTGACACTGTTCCAAGCTTACTGCGCAGTTCATCAAGTAGAAGGTACGGTGAGGCTACAACACTGTCTTACGATTGTCGGCTCCACAGTGTTCAGGTTAATGCTAAAACTGATAGGAAGCGCATCTGCCGACGAGTTCAGTTATGACCAAATAATCGCTGCTGTAGCTCGATATTATGACCGTTGTTGTCTTCAGTCCTGAGACTGGTTTGATACAGCTCTCCATGCTACCCTATCCTGTGCAAGCTTCATCTCCCAGTACCTAGTTCGACCTACATTCTTCTCAATCTGCTTAGCGTATACATCTCTTGGTCTCCCTCTACGATTTTTACCCTCCACACTGCACTCCAATGCTGAATTGGTGATCCCTTGGTGCCTCAGAATACGTTCTACCAACCGGTCCCTTCTAGTTAAGTTGTGCCACAAGCTCCTCTTCTCCCCAATTCTATTCAATACCTCATTAATTATGTAATCTACCCATCTAATCTTCAGCATTCTTCTGTAGCACCACATTTCGAAATGTTCTATTCTGTTCTTGTCCAAACTGTTTATCGTTCATGTTTCACTTCCATACATAGCTACACTCCATACAAATATTTTCAGAAACGACTTCCTGACACGTAAATCTACACTAGATGTTGATAAATTTCTCTTCTTCAGAAACGCTTTCCTTTACATTGCCAGTCTACATTTTATGTCCTCTCTACTTCGACCATCATTAGTTATTTTGCTCCCCAAATAGCAAAACTCCTTTACTACTTTAAGCGTCTCATTTCCTGACCTAATTCCCTCAGCATCACCCAACATAATTCGACTACATTCCATTATTCTCGTTTTGCTTTTGTTGATGTTCATCCTATAGCCTCCTTTCAAGACACTGTCTATTCCGTTCAGCTGCTCTTCCAAGTCCTTTGCTGTCTCTGACAATCACAATGCCATCGGTGAACCTCAAAGTTTTTATTTCTTCTCCATGAATTTTAGTACCTACTCCGAATTTTTCTTTTGTTTCCTTTACTGCTTGCTGAATATACAGATTGAATAACATCAGGGATAGGCTAAAACTCTGTCTCACTCCCTTCCCAACCACTGCTTCCCTTTCATGCCCTCAACTCTTAACTGCCATTTGGTTTCTATACAAATTTTAAATAGCCTTTCGCTCCCTATATTTAACCCCTGACACGTTCAGAATTTGAAAGAGGATTCCAGTCAACATTGTCAAAAGCTTTCTCCGAGTCTACAAATGCTAGAAACACAGGTTTGCCTTTCCTTAATCTATCTTTTAAGTCTTAAGGTCAATATTGCCTCACGTGTTCCAATATTTCTACAGAATCCAAACTGATCTTCCCCAACATTGGCTTCTATCAGTTTTTCCACTCGTCTGTAAAGAATTCACGTTATTATTTTGCAGCTGTGGCTTATTAAACTGATAGTTCGGTAATTTTCACATCTGTCAACAGCTGCTTTCTTTGGGATTGGAATAATTATACTTGAAGTCTGAGGGTACTTCACCTGTCTAACACATCTTGCTCACCAGATGGTAGACTTTTGTCAGGGCTGGCTCTCCCAAGGCTATCAGTAGTTCTAATGGAATGTTGTCTACTCTCAGGGCCTTGTTTCGACTCAGGGGTTTCAGTACTCTGTCAAACTTCACGCAGTATCTGATCTCTCATTTCATCTCCATCTACATTCTCTTCCATTTCCATAATATTGTCCTCAAGTACATCCCCCTTGTATATTATGGCCAGCAAACAATATTATGACCAGCTGCAGCCAGACATCAATTTCTTTGCTTGCAGAAAATGCCAGAACAGACGCACTGTCAGTGATACACAGAATTAACGGATATGCCTAGGAAGTGTAAATTTAAGTGCAGTTTTGTCAACTTTTATAATGGTGTAATCATTATGGATGCAATAACACTGAATACCCCGGACAGTAGAATACGGGAACAGATCATTAAGTACTCTGATCCATCCCTTCCTCCAGTATTGCAAATCTGAGAGCAATACTTTTCGGGTGCCGTAGCGGCCGGTAAGTTTGGCCAGGCCTCGACTTGTCGGGTCGAGTCGCCCTTGTTCGGGACCGCCCCCAAGCAGCCACAACAGTGAGCGCATACACAGCCGTGTGGGAAGCCACGTTGGCAGGTAAACAGGTCTGTGAAGTCAGTATAATCCAGCCCTGGATGTTTTACTCACCATCAAAGATAGGACTACCCATCACGTAACGCATCGTGTTACAAGTGAGGAAAAAAGGCAATGTCCAAGCAGTTTGTTTGCAACGGCGCAAGAACGCCAATTTTGCCAGCTACCAGAAAAAAAAGCAGGCTCATGCACAGCCAGTGACCATTTTCTTTACAATATGCTGCGGCACCTCACCTCACAAGGCGCAACAAAGAAATCATCCTCGCACTTTTTAATGCCATTTGGACGTCAGGTCACTTTCCTGACGCGTGGCGTGAGGCAGTTTTAATCCCTTTTTTTTTTAAATCTGGGAAAGACCGCACGAGCCCAAGTAGCTACCGTAGAGTTGCCCTCACTAGTTGCACAGGAAAGACCTTGGAGCGGACGGTCAACCGCCACCTCGTCTGGATGTTAGAATCCCTGCAACTCCTTAGTCGCTTTCAGGGCGGGTTCAGGAGGTTTCGTCCCACGTTCGATAACCTTGCCCTCGTGGAGGCGGCTGTAAGACAAGCTTTCCTACGCAGTCATCACCTTCTCGGTGAATTTTTTTGACATCGAGAAGGCCTATACCACCACTTGGAGGCGTCTCAACCTGGAGCAGCCTCACAAATTGGGGTTTTCGTGGTTGTCTTCCTCTTTTTATTCAGTCTTTCCTCTCGCCACGATATTTTGGATACCGAATTGGTGACGTCTTGTCTGATCACTTTGAACAGGAGAACGGTGTCCCTCAGGGAGGTGTTTCAAGTGTGACTCTCTTTGTCATTGCTATTAATAGCATTACGTCCATAGTGAAAAGTCCTGTCCAGTGTTCCTTGTTTGTCAATGATTTCTCTGTTTTGCTCTTCTTCAAGCCTTGCAATGACAACGCGTCAGTTGCAACTTACTCTTAGATGTTTGGATGACTGGGCAAAGAAGTGTGGTTTTAAGTTTTCCACAGAGAAGTCTTTATGTGTTCTTTTTAACCGTTCTCGTTCGCTTTTAACATTTTCTGAATTGAGGATGAGGGACACTATTCTTACTTTTAAAGACACGGTGAGATTTCTGTGGCTCATTTTTTACTAAGCTGACGTGGTTACCTCACCTTAGAGACGGTCACTTAAGGCTTTAAGTATTTTAAAAATGTCTTAACCACACTACATGGGGAGCTGACAGGACTTGTCTGCTCCAGTTTTACAGGGCGTTTGTGCGATCTCGGCTCGATTATGGGTGCACGGTGTGTGGGTCTGGGAGGCCTTACTTGAAGATGTTGGACGTTGTGCACCATGAAGGGCTTCGGTTGGCCACTGGGACATTCAGAACTAGCCCCATACCGAGCCTCTGTGCAGAGGCTGGTGAACCGCCACTTCCAATGCGGCGGCGGCTACTTACGGTACGCCAGGAGTATAAAACTTTGTCCACACCATACACACCTGCATACCATACCGTGGCTCAGCCTCCTCTGGCACGGCTATTTCATAACCAGCAACGAGCGACGCGTCCCTATGGGATTCGCGCACAGGATTGCGTCTCTGCGATGGATATAGCTGGTCTTCATGTTTTACGTCGCAGTTTGAGCAGATTTCCACCTTGGACCCTCCGGAGACCCAGACATTTTAGATTTGACTAATTGTAAGAAAGATAGTACATTGATTTTACATTCCAATCTGTTTTTTTAACATTTTAGATGTGCATCACGGTTTCACCGTCGTTTACACTGATGGCTCCGAAAAGGAGAATTTTCTTGGCTGTTCTGTAGTGTTCCAGATGAATGTACCGATTTCGCAGCTGAGCTCCACCCGATCCTGAAGGTACTGAAGCAGATGAATCGTGTTCGGGGCAACCGATTTCTTCTCTGCTCCGATTCTCTTAGTGCCTTACAATCACTACAGTATCTGTACCCAACTGAGGAGCTGGTCATATATCATCTGGACAAACTGTACTTGCTGCAACGGTGGGGTAAGGAGGTATCCTGCTGGGTGCCTGGTCATGTAGGGATATGGGGCAATGAACAGGTCAATAGGGCTGCAGAGAGCAGGATGTGGTCCAGTATCCTATTCCCCTGCAGTCTCATTTGTGCACTCCACAAGAAATGCATGGAGTTGTGGGAGGAAGAATAGCCTGGCGGTGACGGCCAATAAACTGCGGTTGGTGAAGTCAACAACTCGGCCGTGGCGTTCCTCCTGCCGGTTGCTCAGGCGGGAGGAAGTGACCGTCCCGCGTCTTCGGATTGGGTACTGTCCTCTCACACATAGCTTCCTATTACGGCGGGAGGATCCCCTGTTTTGTAAAGCTTGTGGTGTGCACATCTCTGTCCGGCACATTTTAACAGACTGCATTTTATACCGTAATGCAGGGGCAGAAGCACAAGTTGCTGGGGCTCTGCCTTCTGTTTTAGCTAATGATGAGACGTGTGTGTCCGAGGGTTTTAAAGTTTTGTGATGTGTCTGGTCTGTCCTAAACTTTTAGGCTGGAGGTTCTAGTGTATTACAGAGTGGCCCACTCCTTTTTTCCTTGCTGTCAGCCAGCCACTTCCAAGTGCTATATCGTTTTAGTTCCCTCTACCACATTCTTCCTGTGTTGACCGTGTTTGACTGCTGACGACATGCTTCATCCCACGCTTCGGTGTGGCTGGCCACAATTTGCAAAGCTTGTTACCTGTGTTTTATGTTTTATCGTCTGTTCTGATTATTTTCTTGACACCCGCTCACTATGTTACTGAGCGGGGCGCTGAAGACCTTGCCGTCGTGCGCCCAAAAAACCTACTACTACTACTACTACTACTACTACGTGTTTTCCACACCTACTACAGGTTTTGACAAAAGTAAGATTAAAGTTCGGCCGCATCCTCTCTTTAGTGCTGTGCAACGATGTTCATACAAACTATTTGTTTCATTACGAATTGCTGGCCGTCGTGTGGAACGAAGTCCACACAGGTGCCTCAGTCACTTTGCTTAATCGTGCCACGTACCAACAGTTCGGCTCACCACCCCTTTCAATATCTAAAAAAGCACCTCATTGATTACAAATTCCAGTGCTTCGACAGTGTAGTTTGCCTATCACAAATCTCTCACTAGAACGGTATTGAAATCCAGACACAGTGAGAATTTGATTTGTTTGGCCTTAGCATCAACGACATCGTACTTTCCATATCGGCTTGCGATCCTAAAGACATTGTCGCTAGCTTGGTTAAAAAATTTCCTAAACTATTTTCAAAATGAATGGGACAAGCAAGTAACTTAATAGCGAATGTTACATTGAAAGACAATGCACAGCCTAATTTTTTCCCGGCCCACCCCATTCCAATTGCTTTAAGAGACTAACTAGGCAGTGAAGTGAAATAATTGAACGACAATCGTGTAACTGCTTCCACTGAATGTGCTGGGAAGTTTCGCCTTATGCAGAACACAATTTTTTGTTTTGTTTCACCCATACATGTTTCAGCACTTTTGTGCTATCGTCAGTTCAATTTTTACTTCTAACTTTAAAATTGTTGTTACATGGTAACATTTGTGTTACTTACATTGTGTAAAAGTTCCATTTATAGCTTTATTGGCGAAAAGTGGATGTAACCATTAGTTAACATCCATTACATATATTGTCTATTTTGGTATCTATTCTGCTGCACAATATACAACTTGTCATTTGCAAACAGCGAAACTTAATTTCTGTCTTATGCATAAACGAACGAAAGTGAGTCTTTATCACGTTTTTGTGTACAAGTTACAGTTTTGAAGTTGTGGTGCGTTCTCCAGTGTTGTTGGCGAAGTAAATAGGCTTACTTCTTAATCTATGGTTGGTTGTCACTGTACGTTTATCGATTTCTCGAAACATAGGCGGAGTTTTCGCTGCCATTACGTGTTGTGGCTGTTCGTAGCGTGTTTTGCTGGGTGAGGCGCACGGGCATGAATTTTATTTTTTATCTGGCAGGCAGAGAGAGAGAGAGAGAGAGAGAGAGAGAGAGAGAGAGAGAGAGAGAGAGAGATCTATCGTTACTTCGCCAACAACAGAGGAGAACTCACCACAACTTCAAAACTGTAACTTACAAAAACGTGACAGACTTACTTCCCTTCCTAAATGCATAACAAACAGAAAATAAATTACGCTTTGCTGTTTGCAGATGACAAGTTCTATATATTGTAGCATAATAGCTACCAAAATAAAAGGACAATAACATGTAAGGTATGTTAACTAAGGCTTACATCCACATTTCGCCAATAGCGCTATAAAAAAACTTACATAATGTAAACACAAATGTTCACATGTAGCAACTTTACAGTTAAAAATAAAAATTGAACCCACTGACAATAGAAAAAAAGGAGTCTTGCGTAAGGCGGAACTTCCCATTCCATTTTTGTAGCAAGCACGGACAACAAGAACTGCACCACAAAATGATTATTGCTTCCATTGAAGCTACTCAATGGGCAAGTCGTCTCATTTTGTTGCCTAAGCCTTCTGCTCGGCGCATTTGTGTTGACTTGCAAGTCTACAGTCAAACCACTGACAGTAGTTGACGCTTATCCGCTATCTCGCACTGGGGAACTCGTTGACACGCTTGGTGCAGGACGTTACTTTTCTAATATACAC
Organism: Schistocerca gregaria; assembly: GCF_023897955.1. Taxonomy (NCBI): domain Eukaryota; kingdom Metazoa; phylum Arthropoda; class Insecta; order Orthoptera; family Acrididae; genus Schistocerca; species Schistocerca gregaria. Next base: position 41,483,868 of record NC_064925.1, on the reverse strand, counting down.
TCCTGGAAATGAAAAAAAAAAAAAAAAAAACAATGACACCGGTGTGTCAGACCCACCATACCTGCTCCGGAGGGCTGTACAAGCAATGATCACACGCACGGCAAAGCGGACACACCAGGAACCGCGGTGTAGGCCGTCGAATGGCGCTAGCTGCGCAGCATTTGTGCACCGCCGCCGTCAGTGTCAGCCAGTTTGCCGCGGCATACGGAGCTCCATCGCAGTCTTTAACACTGGTAGCATGCCGCGACAGCGTGGACGTGAACCGTATGTGCAGTTGACGGACTTTGAGCGAGGGCGTATAGTGGGCATGCGGGAGGCCGGGTGGACGTACCGCCGAATTGCTCAACACGTGGGGCGTGAGGTCTCCACAGTACATCGATGTTGTCGCCAGTGGTCGGCGGAAGGTGCACGTGACCGTCGACCTGGACCGGACCGCAGCGACGCACGGATGCACGCCAAGACCGTAGGATCCTACGCAGTGCCGTAGGGGACCGCACCGCAACTTCCCAGCAAATTAGGGACACTGTTGCTCCTGGGGTATCGGCGAGGACCATTCGCAACCGTCTCCATGAAGCTGGGCTACGGTCCCGCACACCGTTAGGCCGTCTTCCGCTCACGCCCCAACATCGTTCAGCCCGCCTCCAGTGGTGTCGCGACAGGCGTGAATGGAGGGACGAATGGAGACGTGTCGTCTTCAGCGATGAGAGTCGCTTCTGCCTTGGTGCCAATGATGGTCGTATGCCTGTTTGGCGCCGTGCAGGTGAGCGCCACAATCAGGACTGCATACGACCGAGGCACACAGGGCCAACACCTGGCATCATGGTGTGGGGAGCGATCTCCTACACTGGCCGTACACCTCTGGTGATCGTCGAGGGGACACTGAATAGTGCACGGTACATCCAAACCGTCATCGAACCCATCGTTCTACCATTCCTAGACCGGCAAGGGAACTTGCTGTTCCAACAGGACAATGCACGTCCGCATGTATCCCGTGCCACCCAACGTACTCTAGGTTGGGTGTGGGATTGAAGGGACCAGACTGCTAAGGTCATCGGTCCCTTGTTCCACGATAAAATCACACGAAATAAAAACTGTCAGTCGTTAAAAACGGAGAACTGAGAGAAGGGACGACACAATACAAGAAAGGCAGACAAAGACCAGACAAACGGAACTAAAATCGCACCGAGTGTGAAGGTGGTTGGCCGACCATGAAAATAAGGAAAAGCCAACCACCAAATGACATTAAAACCCACAGTTTAAAACCACAGGCCAAAGGCCCAAGTCAATACAGGAAATAAAAGGACAAACACTCAAATCATACGATAAAAACCCCCTGCCCGAAGAAAACTCAACACGAGGTCCGCCATAGCATCGTCATCACATAAAAGGGCATGGAGGGTATCAGGCAGCGCAAACGTCTGCCTGAGTCCTGTTAAAAGCGGGCAGTCCACCAAAATGTGGACCACCGTCAGAGCTGCCCCGCAGCGACATAGCGGTGGGTCCTCCCGGCGCAACAAATGGCCGTGCGTCAGCCACGTGTGGCCAACGCGCAGCCGGCAGAGGACGACAGAGTCCTTCCGAGAGGCCCGCATGGAGGAGCGCCACACACTGGTCGTCTCCTTCACCGCCCGTAGTTTGTTGGGCGTGGGCAGGGTGCGCCACTCGTCACCCCAGGCACCAAGCACTTTCTGGCGCAAAAGCGACAGGAGATCACACTCCATAAGGCCGAGTTCCAGAGCCGGTGAACTCACTGCCTGTTTAGCCAGCGTGTCAACCCGCTCATTGCCCGGGATGCCGACATGACCTGGGGTCCAAACAAAGACCACGGAGCGGCCGCAACGGGCAAGAGCATGGAGCGACTCGTGGATGGCCATCACCAGACGGGAACGAGGAAAGCACTGGTCAAGAGCTCGTAAACCACTCAGGGAGTCACTACAGATGACAAAGGACTCACCTGAGCGGGAGCGGATATACTCTAGGGCGCGATAGATGGCAACCAACTCGGCAGTGTATACACTGTTCCCGGGTGCCAGCGACCGTTGCTCACAATGATCCTCTAGAGTAAGAGCGTAACCAGTGCGACCAGAGACCATCGAACCGTCGGTATAGGTCACGGCAGATCCGGGAAACTCGGCAAGGAGAGCAACAAAGCGGCGGCGGAGGGCCGGAGGAGGGACCGAGTCTTTCGGACCCTGTGCCAAATCCAGCCGAATGCATGGTCGGCGCACACACCAAGGGGGCAGACGGAGATTGGCCCAGAAAACAGGCGGGAGAGGAAAAAACTCAATGCCACACAGTAGAGCCCGGATGCGAACCGCGATCGTACACACTGACCGGGGCCGCCTGTCTGGGAGATGGACGATCGAGTGCGGGAACAGGAGACGGTAGTTGGGATGCCCTGGCAAGCTACAAACGTGGGCAGCATAAGCGGCCAGAAGTCGGTCACGCCGGATCCGCAATGGAGGAACACCAGCCTACCCAAGTAAGCTGTCAACAGGGCTTGTCCGAAATGCTCCTGTGGCGAGTCGGATCCCGCAGTGATGGATGGGATCCAGCAATTGCAACGCTGATGGCGACGCCGAACCATAAGCCACACACCCATAATCAAGGCGGGACTGGATCAGCGCTTGATACAGCCGGAGAAGGGTGGACCGATCGGCACCCCATCCGGTGTGGCTAAGGCAACGGAGAGCGTTTAAATGCCGCCAGCATGTTTGTTTAAGCTGCCTAATATGAGGCAGCCAAGTCAACCGGGCATCAAATACCAGTCCCAAGAACCGATGAGTCTCTACCACAGCAAGAGGTTCACCGTCAAGGTAAAGGCGTGGCTCAGGGTGAACCGTGCAGAAATGCACAACGCAGGTCTTAGCGGCCGAAAACTGGAAGCCGTGCGCTACAGCCCAAGACTGCGCCTTGCGGATAGCGCCCTGCAGCTGGCGCTCAGCAACTGCAATGCCAGCGGAGCTGTAGTAGAGGCAGAAATCGTCTGCATACAACGAAGCTGCGACGGACGATCCCACCGCCTCAGCGAGCCCATTGATCGCAATTAAAAACAGGGAGACACTGAGGACAGACCCCTGTGGGACCCCGTTCTCCTGGACCCGGGAGGAACTATGGGACGCAGCAACTTGCACGCGGAAGGAACGAGACGACAGAAAATTCTGAATAAAAATCGGGAGCGGGCCCCTAAGACCCCACCCATGAAGTGTGGCCAGGATGTGATATCGCCAAGTCGTATCGTACGCCTTCCGCATGTCGAAGACGGCAACCAGATGTTGGCGGCGTGCAAAGGCTGTACGGACGGCAGACTCTAGGGAGACCAGATTATCGACGGCAGAGCGGCCTTTGCGGAACCCACCCTGAGATGGAGCCAGAAGGCCTCGAGACTCTAGGAGCCAACTCAACCTCCGGCTCACCATACGTTCTAGCAACTTGCAAAGAACGTTGGTGAGGCTTATGGGGCGGTAGCTGTCCACCTCCAGCGGGTTCTTGCCAGGTTTCAACACGGGGAGGACGATGCTTTCTCGCCATTGAGACGGGAACACACCCTCAACCCAGATGCGGTTGAAAACATCTAGGAGGCGTCGCTGGCAATTCACAGAGAGGTGTTTCAGCATCTGGCTGTGGATGCGGTCTGGCCCAGGAGCCGTATCAGGGCAAGCAGATAGGGCACTCTGGAATTCCCAGTCGCTGAAAGGAGCATTGTACGACTCCGCGTGGCGCGTGTGAAAGGAAAGCCTCCAACTTTCCAACCGCTCTTTCCGGGAGCGGAAGGCCAGTGGGTAATTCGTAGATGCGGAACACTGAGCAAAATGCGCTGCTAACCGGTCCGCAATCGTGTCGGAGTCAGTACACACCACTCCATTCAGCGAAAGCCCAGGGACAGAGACAGGCGGCCGATAGCCATGGAGTCGCCTAATCTTAGCCCAAACCTGCGATGCAGAGGTACGGATGCCAATGGTGGAAACATACCGTTCCCAGCACTCCTGCTTCCGTTGGCGAATAAGGCGTCGGGCACGGGCACGGAGCTGTTTAAAAACGATGAGGTTCTCCAAGGACGGGTGCCGCTTATGGCGTTGAAGAGCCCGCCGGCGATCTCTAATCGCCTCTGCGATCTCGGGCGCCCACCAAGGCACAGTCCTCCTCCGAGGGGACCCGGATGAACAGGGAATCGCAGATGCCGCCGCAGAAACGATGCCGGTGGTGACTGACTGAACCACCGCATCAATGGTGTCAGGGGAAGGAGGTGCGATAGTGGCGAGAGAGGAGAACAAGCCCCAATCAGCCTTATTCAGAGCCCATCTGGAGGGGCGTTCAGAAGAGTGACGCTGTGGTAGTGACAGAAAGATGGGGAAATGGTCACTACCACATAAGTCGTCATGGACACTCCAGTGGATGGATGGTGTAAGTCCGGGGCTGCAGCTAGAAAGGTCGATGGCCGAAAATGTGCCATGGACGACGCTGAAATGTGTCGGCTCTCCCGTATTTAAGAGGCAGAGGTCAAGCTGCGAGAGAAGAGTCTCGACATCTCTACCCCGGCCAGTAATCGCGGCGCTACCCCACAGGGGGTTATGGGCGTTAAAGTCGCCCAGTAACACAAAAGGAGGAGGCAGTTGTGCCATCAATGCAGCCAACACATGACGCGAGACATCACCATCTGGCGGAAGATACAAACTGCAGACAGTAATAGGCTGAGGCGACCACATCCTTACAGCGACAGCCTCTAAAGGCGTGTGAAGAGGTACACATTCGCTGTAGACAGAGTTAAGGATGAAGACGCAGACTCCACCAGATACCCTATCATAAGCTGCCCGGTTCTTGTAATAACCCCGATACCCACGTAGGGCAGGGGTCCGCATTGCCGGAAACCAAGTTTCCTGTAGGGCAATGCAGAGGAAAGGGTGACTGCTGATGAGTTGGCGAAACTCAGCAAGGTGGTGGAAAAAACCGCTGCAGTTCCACTGGAGTATTGCTTTGTCCATGTCCGAAAAAGGCGTGAAGGGGGCCGAGGAGGCAGATCACGCCACTGGGTCACCTGCTGCCACCGATGGAGGACCAGTACAATCTGCTTCCATGGCGTCTGAGGGTCCGGCGAGATCCAGGTCCTCAGCGGACGCCCGGATCTTATCCCCGGACGCAGAGCCTGTAGGGAGCAGAGGGGTGGATGCCACCGCGTGGTCCTTGGCCTTAGAGGTCTTATTCTTCGTCTTGTCTCTCTGGTCCTTGGGTTTCATTGGCTGGGAGGGCTCCAGCGAGTCAGCCTCCGGGACAGAGGAGGAGCGGGAAGCCCTGCGATCAGCCGCTGGTCTGCTTTTCTTCCATTGGCTGACGTCACCCTTCCCAGAGGCGGAAACCTGGGAAGGAAGGGACCCAAGGGACCCTTTCCGTGCTATTCGAGCAGGGGAAGTTTGAGGCTTCCCCAGCTTAGAAGTGGGGACTGATGTCCCCGATGGTTGGGGGGTTGCTGCTCCTGAGGCAGGTAGTGCAGGAGCAGCAGGGAGTGAAGTGCCCCCTACCATCAAGGGGGCAGGTGTAGCATTCCGGCTCTGAGAGGTGGCAGTCTGAGGGAGAGCCAATGGGGCCATAACAGTAGTAGCCGCGGCGTAAGAGGCAGTCATTCGAACAGGATGGAGGCGTTCGAACTTCTGCCTGGCCTCGGTGTATGTCAGGCGGTCCAGGGTCTTATACTCCATGATTTTGCGCTCTTTCTGGTAGATCCTGCAGTCCGGCGAGCAAGGTGAGTGGTGCTCTCCGCAGTTTACACAGATGGGAGGCGGAGCACATGGGGGAGGGATATAGGGCTTGACGTCACAACGATAGACCATCACCTTGACCTTCTCAGGTAAAGTATCACCCTCGAAGGCCAAGATGAAGGCACCGGTGGCAACCTGCTTATCCCTTGGACCACGATGTACGCGCCGGACGAAGTGAACACCTCGCCGCTCTAAATTGGCGCGAAGCTCGTCATCGGACTGCAATAGAAGGTCCCGATGGAATATTATGCCCTGGACCATATTAAGACTCTTATGGGGCGTGATTGTAACCGGAACATCCCCCAGCTTGTTACAATCGAGTAACCGGCGGGACTGGGCGGAGGACGCCGATTTGATCAAAACCGAGCCCGAGCGCATTTTGGACAAGCCCTCCACCTCCCCGAACTTGTCCTCTAAGTGCTCGACGAAGAACTGAGGCTTCATGGATGTAAAGGATTCACCATCAGCTCTCATACACACCAGGTAGCGGGGCGAGTATGGTTCGCTGGCATCCTTAGTCTTTCGTTCCTCCCATGGTGTAGCCAGGGAGGGGAACGATTTGGGGTCATATGTAGTTGCGTTGTATTGAGCCCTGGAACGCTTAGAGACTGCTGGCGGCTGGCCACCAGCAAGAGATGATGTACCACGCTTCATTGCGGGTCATCCGCCCTGATGCCACCTACTCCGACCAAGGGCCCTCCCCACGGGCGCCACCCAGCCTCAGCAACGACCACCTGGCAGGATGGCCATTGCCGGGAGTCCCAATGCCCCAAGGAGATAGGCATCTACTCCTTGGCATACGTGGGGAGTTAACGGCGCTGGCATCAGCAGAGCGATCCCTGTGTAGTCAGGGGGCTACAACCAACAGGGTACATGGCGGCCCCACCACAACGGACTGGCTACCGTGCTGGATTTCAGGTGATGTAGTCCAATATCGTCATTGGCGCATAAAGCGGCACAGCATAGCAGACTGCAAGAAACCGCACCCAAGAACAAATCCACGCCCAAGAGATGGTAGGTGAGCGGGACTGCTAAGCGATGACGACAAAACCTGGCTAGAGATGGTAATGCTTGATGGACACATCGCTCCTTGTAAGGCGCCCTTCCCCAATCGGCTCGCTCTTCGGAAAATTTAGAAGGATGGAGGTCAAACCCGTTAGGGGACCATCTCACAAGGCCAAAACGTTTGAGACTCCTTTTAGTCGCCTCTTACGACAGGCAGGAATACCGTGGGCCTATTCTTACCCCCGAACCCACAGGGGGGCAACGTACTCTAGAAGGTGTAAGTCAACTACCCTGGCCAGCAAGATCTCCGGATCTGTTTCTCGCCATGTGTGTGAACTGCAGTCAGTTCTAGGCAAGATGACCTACTAGGTTCGGTTCACACAGAATGCCGCTCACATCGCGGCTCCACTGATTCGCTCGACCCGCAGTGATGTACCTTTTGTGTGGCCTAAAAACTGAAGACGCATTTGGGAAACTCAAATACTTTGCGTAGTGACAAGTTTGATACATTTTGACCATCCTAGCCAGTAGTTTTGCAAGTCGACACTTCTTCCGATGGAATCTGCGCTGTGCTTTCGCACAATTGGTGCACAAGACAGACCTATTGCCTCAAAGTTGTGAACTAGAACTCAGTGCAGTTACCCTCGAATTGAAAAAGCTCTCGCTATTTTCTAATGGTGTGACAAAATTCCACCACTATTTGTATGGTCGCAAGTTCCACTTAGTGAGGTCAGAAGGCTTCGCAGTCCTTGCTTCATCCGTCAAAGCCAGTTCCTACAAGCACTGTTCAAAAATTGCAACGATGGGCTTTGTTGTTTTCACAGTGTCAGTGTGCAATTGTGTGCAGACCTACAGCAAAGCATCGTAATGCATACGCCCTATCTCGCCTTCCGATCGGCGCAGACCGATTTCGATGCGTCTGCCGAGTCTTGTTGCCAAATCAATGCGCAGGATTTGGAATTGTTGGAATTTTTTCCCTTGCACTACAGAAAAATAGCACAGGCCACGAAAGCAGACCCAGATCAAGATTTTGTCGCATTACATTCGCACGTCATTACCTCGCTCATTGAACAGAATCCAGAAATGAGTTGTGCGCCATATTTTGCGCGCCGGCTTTACCTTCCAGTACGACGACGTGTCCTTAGCGCTAGGATTTCACCCGGAACAAGTACCGCCCATTCGCCCCCCTCCACGCCTATCCATAGTGTAAGGCCTTCCCCTAAACAGCCGCCAGTTCCGCAAACTGGAAGCTACATCAAAGTCGTTATCGTCACAGTGAACACGTGCTACACTCTGACGAGATTCAGTAGTGATGAGAAATTTAAGTTTTTCTGGATAGTAATATAATACGAATGTGAATTATTAAAGAAATAAAAGTATTTATACAGAATTGAAAGCATCGCCAGCAATAGAAAACAAAAAATAACGTGATGTTATTTAAGGGCAATAAGGACAAATTCTCATTAATTCACTTATTATAATATGTTTATTTGAGGGAAACAGCAGAGCAAACACACAGTGCGAAAACAATGGTCTTGATTCTGTCATGTCGGTTGGTTGGTTTGTGGGGGTTAAAGGGACCAGACTGCTACGGTCATCGGTATTTGAGGGAAACAGCAGAGCAAACACACAGTGCGAAAACAATGGTCTTGATTCTGTCATGTCGGTCGGTTGGTTGGTTTGTGGGGGTTAAAGGGACCAGACTGCAACGGTCATCGGTCCCTTTTTCCAAATACTAAAAACACCCACAGAGGATAAAAACGATCAACAGACGATAAGACAGACGACACAGAACAAGAGAAACGTAGACAAAGACCAGACAAGACGAACTAAAATCATACAGAGTGTGGCGGTGGTTGGCCGACCATACAAATAAAAAGGGAAAGCCTACCACCGAGAAACACATGAAAAAAAAAATCAGACAAATCGTAGGCCATAGGCCAGAATTAACACAAAAACTCACACACATTAAGCGATAAAATCCCCCAGCCCGAATAAAACGCAGAACTATGTCCGCTATGGAAGAGTCGTCAGATAAAAGCGCAGAGAGCGTAGCAGGCAGCGCAAAAGTCTGTCTGAGCACAGTTAAAAGGGCGCACTCCAACAGAATATGGACCACCGACAAGGACGCCCGACAACGACACAGAGGGGGATCCTCACGACACAGTAAATAACTGTGCGTGAGTCGGGTGTCGCCAATGCGGAGCCGACAAAGGACGACTGATTCCCTGCGGTTCGCTCGCATTAATGACCGCCACACAGTAGTCGTCTCCTTGATACGGAGGAGTTAGTTTAGCATGGGCAGGTCGCGCTAATCAGTGTCCCATAAATCGAAAACTTTGCGGCGTATTAGTGCCCGCAAATCAGTCGCCGGGAGGCCAATCTCCAGAGATGGTGCACTAGTGGCCTCTTTCGCCAGGCGGTCAACAGTTTCATTTTTGGCTATCCCAACATGGCCCGGGGTCCAAACGAAGACCACAGACCTGCCGCAACGGGCAAGAGTGTGCATGGACTCCTGGATAGGCATCACCAGACGATAACGAGGGTAACACTGGTCGAGAGCTCGTAAACCGCTCAGGGAATCGCTACAGATAACGAAGGACTTACCTGAGCAGGAGCGGATATACTCTATGGCGCGAAAGATGGCGACCAGCTGAGCAGTGTAAACACTGCAGGCAGCCAGCCGGCAACGAACGTTGTTCAGAATGGTCCCCTAGAGTTGCTCCATAACCGACACGACCAGCAACCATCGAACCGTCGGTATAGACAAAACCAGAGCCCTGACACGTGGCCAGAATGGAATAAAAGCGGCGTTGGAAGGCCACCGGAGGGACTGAGTCCTTCGGGCCATGTGCCAAGTCGAGCCGAAGGCAAGGGCGAGGCACACACCATGGGGGTGTACGCAGAGGGGCCCGGAAAGGAGGTGGTACAGGGAAACACCCAAGGGTGTAGAGAAGCTGTTCGACGCGTACGGCGATCGGACAACCCGACCGGGGCCGACGTTCTGGCAGACGGACGACTGACTGCGGGAACAGGACACGATAATTTGGATGCCCGGGCAAGCTAAAAACATGGGCAGAATAAGCAGCCAGTAATTGTTGGCGTGGTAACCGCAGTGGAGGGACACCTGCCTCCACAAGTACGCTGTCCACAGGGCTGATCCGGAAGGCACCAGTGGCAAGGCGTATCCCGCTGTGGAGGATTGGGTCCAGCAGCCGCAACGCAGATGGGGATGCTGAGCCATAAGCCAGACTCCCATAGTCCAGACGGGACTGGATCAACGCCTGGTAAAGCCGTAGGAGAGTAGATCGATCGGCGCCCCACCTGGTGTGGCTCTGGCATCGCAGAGCACTTAGATGCCGCCAACACGCCTGTTTAAGCTGCCGAATGTGAGGCAGCCAAGCCAACCAGGCATCAAAAACCACCTCCAAAAACCTATGTGACTCCACCACTGAAAGAAGCTCGCCGTCAAGATAAAGCCGCGGCTCCGGGTGAACAGTGCGTCGCCGGCAGAAATGCATAACGCAGGTCTTGGCTGCGAAAAACTGAAAACATGCGCTACAGCCCAAGACTGCGTCTTGCGGATTGCGCCCTGCAGCTGACGTTCAGCAGCTGCAATGCCAATAGAGCTGTAGTAAAGGCAGAAGTCGTCAGCATACAGGGAATCGAAGACAGAATTTCCCACGGCCGCATCGAGCCCATTAATGGCTATTAAAAACAGACAGACACTTAGAACAGAACCCTGTGGCACACCGTTCTCCTGGACTTGGAACTATATGAGGGCGCGACGTGCACGCGGAAGGTACGATACGACAGAAAATTGCGGATATAGATCGGCAGAGGGCCCCAAAGGCCCCATCCATGAAGCGTAGAAAGGATGTGATGACGCCATGTCGTATCATACGCCTTCCGCATGTCGAAAAATACAGCGACCAGATGCTGACGGCGGGCAAAGGCGGTACGGATGGCCGACTCCAGGCTCACCAGATTGTCGGCGGCGGAGCGGCCTTTACGGAACCCACCCTGAGACGGAGCCAGGAGAACCCAAGACTCCAGTACCCAATTCAAGCGCCGGCTCACCATCCGTTCAAGCAACTTGCAAAGAACGTTTGTGAGGCTAATGGGATGGTAGCTGTGAACCTCCAAAGGGTTCTTACCCGGTTTCAGAATGGGGACAACAAGACTTTCCCGCCATTGCGACGGAAACTCACCCTCGACCCAAATGCGGTTGTAAAGGTCGAAGAGGCGTCGCTGGCAGTCCACTGAAAGGTGTTTCAGCATCTGAGAATGGTTGCTATCTGGGCCAGGAGCGGTATCAGGACAAGCGGCGAGGGCACTGCGGAATTCCCACTCACTGAATGGAACATTGTACAATTCAGGATGGTGGGTGCGAAAAGTAAGACTCCGACGTTCTATCCGCTCTTTAATGGAGCGGAAGCCCAAGGGGTAGTTGGCAGAAGCGTAATTCAGAGCAGTGAGAGCGCTGGGACGCTGACAGGGGTCCGATCGCCATAGAGGCGGCGAATCTTGGCCCAGACCTGCGATGGAGTGACATGGAGGCCAATGGTGGACACATACCGCTCCCAGCACTCCTGCTTGCGTTGGCGGATAATGCGGCGGGATCGGGCACGCAGCCATTTGCAGGCGACAAGGTGTTCGATTGAGGGGTGTCGCTTGTAACGCTTTAGCGCCCGCCGGCGAGCTTTAATCGCTTCAGCGATCTCAGGCGACCACCAAGACAGAGTCCGCCGCCGAGGGGACCCAGAAGAACGGGGAATGGCAGATTCAGCGGCAGTAACGATGCCGGTGGTGACCGATTGAGCCACTGCATCAATGTCATCGTTAGAGAGGCTCAATAGCGGCAGTGGAGGAGAATAAATCCAAGTCAGCCTTATTCAGAGCCCATCTGCTAGGGCGCTCAGAAGACTGACGCTGTGGTAGTGACAGGAAGATCGGAAAGTGGTCACTACCACAAAGGTCGTCATGCGCTCTCCATTGGACAGACGGTAAGAGGCTAGGGCTACAGATCGAAAGGTCAATGGCGGAGTATGTGCCATGCGCCACACTGAAATGTGTGAAGGCACCATCATTTAATATCGAGAGATCGAGCTGCGCCAATAAATGCTCAACGATGGCGCCTCGACCTGTTGCCACCGACCCACCCCACAGATGGTTATGGGCGTTAAAGTCGCCCAGTAACAAGAAAGGTGGCGGCAACTGGGCTATCAGAGCAGCCAGAACATGCTGCACGACACCACCATCCAGTGGAAGGTAAAGACTGCAGACGGTAACAGCCTGTGACGTCCACACCCGAACAGCGACAGCCTCTAAAGGTGTTTGGAGAGGTACAGACTCGCTGTGAAGAGAGTTGTTGTTGTTGTTGGGATGTTTAAGGGGGACTAAACAGCTAAGGTCATCAGTCCCCCATTCCAAAAAACCGGCGAAACAAAATTTACGGAACAGGTAAAACCCCAAGGGGGGAGGAGACGCCCCTCCCCCCAGTCACTGAAAGAACACCAATGTGTCAGTGAACACTAGAGACAAGAAGAGTACAGACGAACACTGGACAGAAAGAAACGGAAGAAAATAAGAGGGTCGGAGACTGGTTGACTGACCATGGGTACAAAAATTGGGAAAGAGTCAACCATCCGAATACACACATTAAAATCTGCAACCAATGAGACACTCGAGGACAAGATACACAGAAAGGGAAAGGGACAGGTCCCCCCTAAATGGAACCATAAAAATGACTACCACGGATAAAATTTAAAACGTCGTCAGCCATGGAGGCATCGTCGCATAAAACCAAAGGCAACGTGCCCGGGAGATTAAAAGTCTGCCGGAGGATGCGCAGGCAGGGACACTCCAACAAAATGTGGGCGACCGTCAACCGGGACCCACACTGACACAGGGGGGGATCCTCCTGACGCAAAAGATGTCCGTGCGTCAGGTAGGTATGGCCGATGCGGAGCCGACACAGGACGACAGAGTCCCTGCGAGAAGCCCGCAGGGAGGACTGCCACACATCGGTCGTCTCCTTGACAGCCCGCAGTTTATTCGGAGAAGTCAGGCTACGCCACTCGTCACGCCACATCTGAAGCACCTTACGGCGCAACGCCAGCTGCAAATCACGAGCCGGGAGGCCGATCGCCAAAGTGGGGGCGTCGACCGCCCCTTTGGCCAGCCTGTCGACACGTTCATTCCCCGGGATGCCAACGTGACCTGGCGTCCAAACAAAGACCACCGAACGACCAGAGCGGGTAATGGCAAAAACAGACTCCTGAATAAAGGATACCAGAGGACAAGAGGTATAGCAGCGGTCGATAGCCTGGAGGCTGCTCAGGGAGTCACTGCAGATGACGATGGACGTACCTGAGCAGGAACGCATATGCTCAAGAGCGCGCAATATGGCCACCAGCTCTGCAGTAAAAATACTGCAGCCAGCCGGCAAGGAGCGCTGTTCAACATGGGCAGCGTGAGCAAAAGCGTAGGCAGGACGACCATCCACCAGGGAACCATCAGTGTAGACAGGCTCACAGCCTGAAAACGAGGCGACGAGCGCAAGAAAACGGTGACGGAGGGCCACATGCGGAACCGAGTCCTTGGGTTCCCGTGCCAAGTCCAGGCGGACGGACGGACGGGTCATACACCAGGGAGGCGTGGGTGCACAGGCCCGGAAGGGCGGCAGAAGAGGGAACGACCCCAGTTCCGACAGCAGGGACTGGACACGGACAGCAATGGAAAGCCCAGACCTAGGTCGCCGGTCGGGCAGAGGGAGGACCCTGGCAGGGAAAAGCAGGCGATGATTGGGATGGCCCGGTGAGCAATGCACATGGACAGCATAGTCGGCGAGCAGTCGGTGGCGGCGAATCCGCAGCGGGGGAACCCCGGCCTCCACCAGCAGACTATCCACGGGGCTCGTACGGAAAGCACCAGTTGCAAGCCGAACCCCACAGTGGTGTATGGGGTCCAACAACGTCAACACTGAGGGCGATGCAGACCCATAGGCCAGGCTCCCATAATCAAGCCTGGACTGCACAAGGGCTCTGTACAATCGCAACAGCGTGCTGCGATCTGCACCCCAAGACGCATGGCTCAGGCAGCGGAGGGCGTTGAGGTGCTGCCAGCACTTTTGCTTCAGCTGAGTAATATGAGGAACCCATGTGAGCCGGGCATCAAAGACGAGTCCTAAGAAGCGGCTAGTGTCCACCACTTCAAGTAGGTGACCGTCGAGGTAAAGTTCCGGAGGAGGGTGGACCGTCCGACGCCTGCAGAAGTGCATAACTCGAGTCTTGGCCGCAGAGAACTGAAATCCATGAGTCAGAGCCCATGATGCCGCCTTGCGAACGGCTGCTTGCAGCCTGCGTTCGGCGACTCCCGTAGTCGTTGAGCTAAATGAGATGCAGAAGTCGTCGGCATACAAAGAAGGAGACACCGACGACCCCACAGCTGCAGCCAGACCATTAAGGGCCACTAGAAATAAGGAAACGCTCAATACCGAGCCCTGCGGGACCCCATTTTCCTGTATATAAGATGAACTAGAGGCGGCACCGACTTGCACCCGGAAAGAGCGGCGCAATAAAAAGTTTTGAAGAAAAGCTGGAAGCTGACCACGAAGACCCCACTCGCGCAACGTAGCAAGGATGTGATGCCTCCATGTTGTGTCATATGCCTTCCGCAGATCAAAAAATACAGCAACGAGATGCTGACGGCGGGAAAAGGCCGTACGGATAGCAGATTCCAGCCGCACCAAATTGTCCGCAGCAGACCGGCCCTGACGGAAGCCACCCTGGGATGGAGCGAGGAGACCGCGCGACTCAAGGACCCAACACAAACGCCGCCCCACCATACGTTCGAGCAATTTGCACAAAACGTTGGTTAGTGTAATGGGGCGATAGCCGTCCACCGCCAGAGGGTCCGCACCGGGCTTCAAGATGGGAACGATAACACCCTCTCGCCATTGCGACGGGAACACGCCCTCGCTCCAAATGCGGTTAAAGATGGTGAGGATGTGTCTCTGGCAGTCCCTGGAGAGATGCTTCAGCATCTGCGCGTGGATGCAGTCCGGTCCTGGCGCTGTATCAGGGCAATTGGCGAGGGCAGCAAGGAATTCCCTCTCGCTGAAAGGAGCATTGTATTTTTCAGAACGACGTGTGTGGAACGATAACGGCGTCCGCTCGGCGCGCTCCTTTAGAGAGCGAAAGGCAGGAGGGTAAGTTGCAGTCGCAGAGCTCGTAGCAAAGTGCGTGGCAAGGTGGTCAGCAATGGTGGCGGCGTCCGTGCAGACAGCGCCATCCAGGGAGATTCCAGGGACACCCATAGGGGTCTGGTATCCATAAATCCGCCGGATGCGGGACCACACGAGCGACGGGGAGACACGGGAGCCCAAGGATGAAATGTACCTCTCCCAGCATTCCTGCTTACGCCGTGCAATAAGACGACGGGCCAAGGCACGGAGCTTCTTAAAGGCGATGAGGGTCTCCAGAGACGGGTGCCGCTTATGACGCTGGAGAGCCCGCCTACGGTCGCGAATAGCCTCAGCAATCTCCGGCGACCACCAGGGGACAGACTTCCTCCGAGGGAGTCCAGAAGAGCGAGGGATGGCAGTCTCGGCCGCAGAAATAATTGACGAGGTCAAGACACGGACCACCTCGTCAATGTCACCCTGTGGGAGAGAAGCAATGGTGGCAGCGGAAGTAAAAGCCGGCCAGTCAGCCCTGTTGAGAGCCCAGCGGGGCAGGCGACCAGAAGAATGACACTGGGGCAGTGACAAATAGATGGGAAAATGGTCACTACCACACAGGTCAGGATGCACTCTCCAGTGAAGGGATGGGAGAAGTCCGGGGCTGCAAAGAGAGAGATCGATGGCCGAGAACGAGCCATGGGCCACACTGAAATGCGTGGGAGCACCGGTGTTCAATAGGCTAAGGTCGAGCTGAGCCAACACATGCTCCACAGCGCGACCACGGTCATCGGAGACAGTCCCACCCCATAGAGGGTTGTGGGCATTGAAATCGCCCAGAAGCAGCAATGGCGGCGGGAGTTGAGCCAGCAGCGCAGCCAAGACATGTCGGGGGAGTTGCCCATACGGAGGAATGTAAACAGAGCAAACAGTAATAGCCGGCGAGAGCTCAATCCTGACAGCGACTGCCTCTAAAGGCGTCAGAAGGGGTACTGGTGAGCTACAGACAGAGTGGTGAACAAAGAGGCAAACTCCACCTGAAGCTCGTTGACAGTCAGCGCGGTTCTTATAGTATCCCCGATAACCGCGAAGGGCAGGGGTCCGCATTGCTGGAAACCAAGTTTCCTGAAGAGCAATGCACAGAACAGGGGAAACACTCAAAAGCATCCGGAGCTCAGGCAGGTGGCGGAAATAACCGCCGCAATTCCACTGGAGAATGGAAGCAGGAAGGGACTGGGAGGGCGTTAAGTCCACTAAGAGGCAGACGGCGCCGCAGAGTCAACGGCCGCCACCGAGCGAGAGTCAGCTGTGTCCATAGGAGACGTCCCCGAGGGTTCCGTGAGGGCGAGATCCGCGGCAGAGGCGAGGATCTCCACCGCATCCCCAGAGCCAGAGCTATTGACAGCAGGCGGTACTGAAACTGCCGGAGCGTCCTTCTTCTTGGACACGTTCCGGTCCTTCTTCTCGCGTCTGTCCTTTGGCTTAGAGGGCTGGGAGAGTTTCTCTGAAGGAGCGTCGGAGGCTGACGACGACGCAGAAGCCCTACGACCAGCAGGTGGATGAACCTTCAGCCACTGGCTGACATCCGGCGGGGTAGCAGAAGAAACGGAAGAAGGGAGGGCCCCGAGGGACCCCTTCCGCGAGAGAGGAGCCGGCAGAGACGACGCCGGCGGAGACGACGCCGGCAGAGAAGGGGGAGGGGGAGGGGGAGGGATCGAGCCCCCTGGTTTTGGAGCAGATGTCACTCCTGAAGCATGTGCGGGGGGAGTGACAGAAGGGGGTTTGCCCCCAACTGCTAAGGGGGCAACAGAGGAAGGCTTGCCCCCAGACACAAGGGGGGCAGACAGAGATGGACGGCCCCGAGGGCCAACTGAAGGCGGCACAGAGGAGGCGACAACTGCCGCCCGCGAGGGCGACGATAACGTAGCTGCAGCATAAGAAGTTTGAAGAGGGACAGGATGCAACCTTTCAAATTTCAGTTTTGCCTCGTGATAAGTAAGCCGGTCCAGGGTCTTAAATTCCATAATCTTCCGCTCCTTATGAAGAACGGGGCAGTCCGGCGAGCATGGAGAGTGGTGTTCCCCACAGTTGACACAGACAGGCGGAGACGCACATGGAGAATCGGGATGGGAGGGGCGTCCGCAATCTCGACATGTGGCACTGGATGGGCAACGGGAGGACATATGCCCAAACTTCCAGCACTGGAAGCACCGCATCGGGGGAGGGACGTATGGCTTGACGTCACAACGGTAAACCATTACCTTGACCTTCTCAGGCAATACAGCACCCTCGAAGGCCAAGATAAAGGCACCGGTGGCCACCCTGTTGGTCTTGGGTCCTCTGTGCACACGACGGACAAAATGCACACCACATCGTTCCAAGTCAGCTCTCAGCTCGTCATCGGACTGTAACAAGAGGTCGCGATGGTAAATAATCCCCTGGACCATATTTAAGCTACTGTGGGGAGTGACGGTAACAGGGACATCTCCCAGCTTATCACACAAGAGCAACGCCCGTGACTGGGCTGGGGAGGCCGTCTTGAGGAGGATGGACCCATTCCTCATTTTAGACAAACCCGCCACTTCCCCAAACTTATCCTCCAGGTGTTCCACAAAAAACATAGGCTTTGTCGAAAGAAAGGAGTCACCATCACTTCTGCTGCAGACAAGGTATTGTGGTACATAAGGCTCCTGCTTGGCAAAAGATCTGCGTCCCTCCCATGGCGCAGCCAACGAGGGGAACGACTGAGGATCATATTGTGCAGCATCGAATTCAATTTTACCTCGCTTAGAGACGCTGGTGGCAGTGCGGCCACCAGCTTGCTGAGATTTATTGCGCTTCATTGCGCCACATCCGCCCAGATGCCACCTACTCCGAACGAGGGCTCTCCCCAAGGGCGCCACCCAACCAAAGCAACGGGTACCTGGCCGATATCCCATTGCCCGGAGTCCCCGTGCCCCAGACAAGATGGGCACATACTCCTTGGCATGCATGGGGAGGAAACAGCTCTGGCATCTGTAGTGCGATCCCTGCGTGGTCAGGGGGCTACCACCAAGAGGGTACATGACGACCCCACCACAACGGACTGGCTACCGTGCTGGATTTTAGGTGTTGAAAGGGTCCACAATTGCCGTGGGCGCTAAGAAGGGGATTGCGCACAAGACGAGGAGGCAACCCAGAAGACATGGGGTGTAAATCCCTCCACACGACAATAGATAGCATGCAATATGGAGGTGCACGATGGACCAATAGAAAAACACCACGTAAGGCGTCCTTCCCCAAATGGCACGCACTAACAACGGAAATTTTGAAAATGGCAGGTCAAACCCAAGTGGGGACCATCACATAAGGCCGAAACTTTGAAGACTCCTTTTAGTCGCCTCTTACGACAGGCAGGAATACCGCGGGCCTATTCGTACCCCCGAACCCGCAGGGGGGTGAAGAGAGTACAGGACATATATGCAGACGCCACCAGACACCCTTTCATAAGCTTCCCAGTTCTTGTAATAACCCCGGTAGCCACGGAGGGCGGGGGTTCGCATTGCCGGAAACCAAGTTTCCTGCAGAGCAATGCAGAGGAAAGGGTGAAGACTGATAAGTTGGCGGAGCTCAGCTAGATGGTGGAAGAAACCGCTGCAGTTCCACTGGAGGATGGTGTTGTCCATGGCTGAGAAAGGCGTGACGGGACTGGGAAGGGAGATTACGTCGCTGGGTCACCTGCTGCCTCCGATTTAGCACCTGTGATAGTGCTTTCCATGGCGTCTGATGGACCGGCGAGATTGAGGTCCTCAGCGGACGCCAGAATCTCCACCGCATCCTCAGACGCAGAGCTGGAAGGTTGCGGTGGGATGGCTGCCACCGCGAGTTCCTTGGGCTGAGAGCTTTTCTTGGGTTCCTCACGCCGTTCCTTGGGTCGCACCGACTGGGAGAGCTTCACCAATTCAGTCTCTGGGACGGAGGAGGAACGTGAAGCCCTACGACCAGCTGATTGCGAGCACTTATGCCACTGTCGGTCGTCAGCCTTCTCGCTGGCGGAAACCTGGGAAGGGAGGGACTCAAGGGATCCCTTGCGAGCGTGAGAAGCCGAAGAAGTTCGACACTTCTCCGGCTTAGAAGTGGGGACGGACGTCCCCGATGGGTGGGATGGTGTTGCTTCTGAGGTAGGTGGCACAGGAGCAACCTGATGGGTAGAGCCCCCCCCCCCTCCTGGCGAGGGGGCAGGAGGAGTTGTACTACTCGTGGATCCGGCCACAATTTGAGAAACAGACGGGGCTCACAGGATGGAGTCGGTCGTATTTCCTTTTGGCCTCAGTATAGGTTAGTCGGTCCAGGGTCTTGTACTCCATGATTTTACGCTCTTTCTGGAAAATTCGGCAGTCTGGCGAGCAAGGTGAATGGTGCTCCCCGCAGTTTACACAGATGGGAGGCGGGGCACACGGAGTATTGGGATGTGATGGGCGTCCGCAATCTCGACATGTGAGGCTGGAAGTGCAGCGAGAAGACATATGGCCGAACTTCCAGCACTTAAAGCACCGCATCGGGGGAGGGATATAGGGCTTAACGTCACCTTGACCTTTTCCGGTAAGGTATCCCCGTCGAAGGCCAAGATGAAGGCACCGGTAGCAATCTGATTTTCCTTCGGACCCTGATGAACGCGCCGGACGAAATGTACAACCCAGCGCTCTAAATTGGCGCGCAGCTCTTCATCAGACTGCAAAAGAAGATCCCTATGGTAAATAACTCCCTGGACCATATTTAAGCTCTTATGGGGTGTGATCGTAACGGCAACATCCGCTTGTTCCGGGTGAAACCCCGGCGCTAACGATTTCTAGTACAACGTGTGATTCCAGTTGAAAGTTAAAGTGGACAATGCCGTGTGCTTATTCCCAAATTGTGGCAAAAATGTTTTGCGACTGCTCCACCAAGGACACTTGAGAATTGTTCACACTGAACAGTTAGAGCGCCGGCACTGTATTTGGTAGGGCACGGACGCCCACAATGAACAGATGACGTCACAGTGTCGCGCATGCGCGGAGAACCTATGCACTCCGCCACAGGCTTTCTCAGCCTGACCTAAGCTCAATCGCCATAGCAACGAGTGCACAGATTTTGCGGGACCATTTTGGAACACTCGTTGGCTCTTAGTTGTAGACTTCTAGGAAGATCCGATTTGCGGTGCCTATGAATTCTAGCACAGGGCGCAGCACCATTTAGGCGTCGCCCTCCGTATTTTGCACAGAAGGTTTGTCAGGAGTACCCGTGTCGGACCATGGACGACAGTTTACTTCCTGTGACTGAACAGTTTTGTGAACGCACTGGTATTTGTCATCTAATAAGTGGTCCGTTTCACCCACAGTCCAACGGTGAAGCAGCCGTACGGACTTCCAAGCAACAGATGGCCAAGCTCAGCACCTGCCCCACACGGGAACAGGCGCTGCAACCCTCCTTCGCCTCCTATCACTCCCACCCACGAGACGGACCATCACCGCCAGAACTTATGCACGGCCGCCGCCATCGGACGTTGCTACACCCACCAAAGGATTTGAGAACGGAAATGTGTGGAAGCGTCGACCGTTGTACTCTTATCAACAATAAGAGTTTTGTGTCCTGATGCGGTTCTACTAACGCCCGCGCCTGGTTTGACTGTCGGACAGCCTCCTGAACCCAGCGGGCCCAGTTTGCCTGGGCACAATTAATAAAGTGCCCGCTACACTGGCGAGGTTCAGAGTACTGCTGCACTATAGCCAAAGCTACTACGCGTACTACGCGTAAGGTTTAATCTTAGTCGCTGGTCTTTTGTTTACTGTGGTCATGCAGCACATTTTTTGTATAGTCAAATGGATATTGCACAAATAATGCACACGTGAGCAGCACCGACGCGCTAACCGATCGAAGTTTTGAAAGTGCAAGTACCACGGAAATAATTTTCAGAAACTCTATGGAGAATGGTACTGCATCACGGGAGCCCTTTGACTCTCTCCTAGCCGTTAGTGTGGACAAGCTGAATACCCTCTCCCTCCTACAGATCTCGCTGCAGCTGGCTGACAATGCGAAGACTCGCGTCACGTACAGGACACATGTCTGAACAGATTATTAAGGCGCTTCACTAATCGTATTCCAAACAGAAGAGTGACTTTTTTTTAGAGAACAGCTTAATAGTTTGTCGCAGAAATGGTATCAATCTGTAGAAGTATTTTCGGACATAATTATCTATGCGTTAAGGTAAAAAGCAGGAACTAAGACTTACTCTGCTGGAGGCTGGACCTATTTTTTTAGGAGCAGTTCCAGGGGATATGTCGAGACTCCATGATATAATAGGTTGTCTGGAGCAGGAGACGACGATGTGTCATCGGGACCAACAGGGCTCAGTTTCATTGTTGGAGTAAGAAATTTTCAAGAGCATGTAGAAGTATTGCCACTTGTTGATGGCTACTGCGTGGTCCTGGACCTAGATTTCGTGGATTTGGGGCAACAGACCAGCTTCGAACGACCACTGCTAGTTTGACATGTCGCTAGTTTGACGTATAATGAAGGTGGCAGCAAACAAACTGCAGACGTGTCCACTAAAGTTTGCACGGTACAATACCGAGAGAGTCAAATTGTAGTCTTAGTGAATGTGGCTCGTGGTGTGTGCTGTGGAGCCGTTGGAATCCACTGGAGAGGTGAATCGTATTTTCTGTACAGCAGTGTAGCAAGTGTAAGTGAAATAGAGATTATATAGGCATTGGCACAGATGAGGTCTGTCTGCCGAGGAACTCAGCTTTGACACCCCGCAACATGTCGAGCAGATACAGTCGCGTGCAGACTGACAAAGCATTTACATTACACGAAAAGGCGAATCACTTCCTGCAAAAGGAACAGTGATCGGAGCTTCACTGCTGCGATTCATTTTAAATCCAGCAACAGCAGCAATGCAATATACGATACCAGTGTGTCGTAACGGTCCAGTTCACGGGAAAACTTAGAAAATCCCGAAAAACCTACAGTCAACCATGGAACTGCTCGATCAACAGGCTTATGGCATTATTGAACTTAAAGATAATCCGTGGGGTACAGCTCTTAACTGTTGCCCAAAAAGTCATCAGATGGAACAAGGTAGTATAGGTTTTGTTGCGATTACAAATGAACATCTAACGCTGATGCATATCCAATACGGAACGTAACGGAATCCGAACAATTTCGATCTGTGTACACACTATTTGACGACAGAGTTTAAAAGTCGTTATGACTAATAGCAAGTAGTTCCTATAGAGCGGCCAAGTACTACACGCACTGTCCTATAGAAGTGCGATCAATATCATTGGATGTCATTGGTTTTAAAGAATACACTAGCTACTTTCCACCGCCACATTATGGGCTGTTAGAGTGCTGACTAAAACCAAAGCAACAGATGGCTTATCTTGACGATATAATTCCATTTTCCAAGGATATCTAAGAGCATGTTCAGGTCTTGGAATGGGTATTCAACAGCAGGTTTAACACAGAGTTGACAAGTGTCAGAGGCATAATTTCCAGGTTATATAAAGTAGTCAACAAGGAGTCAAACAGAGCTAGATTTAGTTTCTACTGTGCATGATTTGTTGCCACCACAGAAACAGCTGCTTCACTCATTTCTATGACTTTGTAATTAATAAAGGAAAAGGGGGGGCGCGAAAATTCAGTGCTCCACTGGCCGTCAGGCAATGTTTAACTATGGTGGTTCCAACATGAGTTATTTTTCTAATTTTACGATGTGACTTGAGTCATTTGGCTGTGAGGTGGATTCTCAGTCAAGATACGGATGGACAGGAACACCCTGCGGCACTCGGTTCAAGGCAGTTCGATGAAGTGCACCGGAATCATTCGACAACGCTAGAGGCTTGCCACATTTTAATTTGTGACAGTCCTTGCTGCGTTGAAGTGGTTTGTAGGATTATAGGTGTAAAGTTTAACAGTTGTAGCTCAGCCAGGCGGAGGAAAAGACCGCCACAATTCGACAGGAGGATGACACGGTGAGGCTGAGAAGGCATGGAACATTCAGTGGGGCAGTTTACGACTTATTTCCTGAGCGGTCTATATCCATTGTGTGTGACAGTCTGGCGAGATCTAGGTCCTCAGCAGACACCAGAGTCTACACCCCATTCTCAGACACAGACCTTTTAGGTAGCGGTGGTGTGGGTACCACTCCAATTTCCTCTGTGCAGGAGTAACAGGGAGGGAAATGGCCCTCACCATCAAGGGGCAGTTGTCTCCCAGCTCAGAGGTGACGGGTTGGCGGAGCTTATGGTGCCAGAACTGTTGTAGCGGAGGCATAAGTGTCATACGTTCAGAATGAAAATGTTCAAATTATCTCTTAGCCTCAGTGTAGGTCAGTCAGTGCAGGTCTTTTACTCCATGATTTTACTTTCTTTCTGTAGAATCCTGCAGTCTGACAAGCAAGGCGAATGGTGCTCTCTGCAGTTGACACAGCTGGGAGGCGGGGCACACGGAGTATTGGGATGTGAATAGCATCCGCCATCTCGATGTGATGCTGGAAGTACAGCGGGAAGATATATGGCCGAACTTCCAGCACTTAAAGCACTGCATCGGGGGAGGGATATATGGCTTTACGTCACAGTGGTAGACCATCACTTTGACCTTCTCGTGCAAACCTTGAAGGCCAAGATGAAGGCACCAGTGGCAACCTGGTTATCCCTTAGAACCTTGTGGACACGCCAGATGAAGTTTAAACCTCGCCACTCTAAATGTGCGCGCAACTCATCGTCAGACTGCAAAAGAAGGTCCCTGTGAAATGATACCTTGGACCATATTTAAGTTCTTATGCGGCGTGATGGTTACAGAAAGATCCCTAGCTTGTCACAAGTAACATCCGATACTGGGCAGAGAATGCTGTTTTGATCAAGACTACAACCAACTGGGTACACGGTGGCCCCACTAAAATGGACTGGCTACCGTACTGATTATCTGGTGCAACCAAGCAAACAAGTCAATTATCGTCAGCGTACAAAACGATAGTGCACAGTTGATGGAACAATGTGTACCCAGGAGGGTGACCTCTCCTTACAGTTGGAGATCGAGCAGAAGTGCAGATCCACGTCGGCAAAGGACGCGATAGGTCTCAGCGCATGATGGACACGATGCACCAGGGAAGGCGCCCTTCCCCAATTGGCTCGCTCTTCGGGGAAAATTTTGAAAAATGGAGGACAAACCCTACAGCGGACCATCACAAAGGCCGAAACGTGTGAGGCTCCTTCTAATCGCTGATTACGAAAGGCAGGAATACCTCGGGCCTATTCTAACCCCCAAGACTGCACGGGGATGTTATTTTATGTGCATTACTTGTTTTCAGCTGGAAGCATTTGGCATACAAAGGAGAGAAATTCCAGAATGCACAATTAAATATTTCATTATTTGGCAATATTATAAGGTGGCTATAATTTCGCACCTAACAAGCACTCATCTACATACTTTACTATGAAATACAACCACATTAGGTATTATTTCATAGGTTGTACATCGTATATATGAACATATAAAGGAGACTGACATTGTCATGTGTTGTTTTCAGGCCTGAGACAGGTTTGATGTAGCTCCCCATGCTACTCTATCCTGTGCAAGCCTCTTCATCTCCCAGTACCTACCGCAATCTACATCCTTGTAAATTTGCTTAGTGTATTCATCTCTTGGTCACCCTTCACGATTTTTACCCTCCATGCTGCCCTCCAATACTAAATTGGTGATCCATTGATGCCTCAGAACATGTCCTACCAACCAGTCCCTTCTCCTAGTCAAGTTGTGCCACAAACTTCTTCCCAATTCTGTTCAATACTTCCTCATTAGTTATGTGATCTCATCTAATCTTCAGCATTCTTCTGTAGCACCACATTTCGAAAGCTTCTATTCTCTTCTTGTCCAACCTATTATTCATCCATGTTTCACTTCCATACATGGCTACACTCCATACAAATACTTTCAGAAAAGACTTCCTGACAAGTCTATACTCGATGTTAACAAATTTCTATTCTTCAGAAACGCTTTCCTTGTCATTGCCAGTCTACATTTTATATCATCTCTACTTCGACCATCATCAGTTATTTTGCTCCCTAAATAGCAAAACTCCTTTACTACTTTAAGTGTCATTTCCTAATCTAGTTCCCTGACTATCACTCGACTTAATTGGACTACATTCCATTATCCTCATTTTGCTTTTGTTTATGTTCATCTTGTATCCTCGTTTCAAGACACTGTCCATTCCATTCAACTGCTCTTCCAAGTCCTTTGCTGTCTCTGACAGAATTACAATGTCATCGGCGAACCTCAAAGTTTTTATTTCTTCTCCATGGATTTTAATACCTACTCCGAATTTTTCTTTTGTTTCCTTTACTGCTTGCTCAATACACAGATCGAATAACATCGAGGATAGGCTGCAGCTCTGTCTCACTCCCTTCCCTATCACCGCTTCCCTTTGATGCCCCTCGATTCTTGTAACTGCCATCTGGTTTCTGTACAAATTGTAAATAGCCTTTCGCTCCCTGTATTTTACCCCTTCCATCTTCAGAATTTGAAAGAGTATTCCAGTCAACATAGTCAAAAGCTTTCTCTGCCTACAAATGCTAGAAACGTAGGTTTGCCATTTCTTAATCTAGCTCCTAAGATGAGTCTTAGGGTCAGTGTTGCCTCACGTGTTCCAACATTTCTACGGAATCCAAACTGATCTTCTCCGAGGTCGGCTTCTAGTGTTTCCATTCTTCTGTAAAGAATTCGCGTTAGTATTTTGCAGCTGTGACTTATTAAACTGATAGTTCGGTAATTTTAACATCTGTCAACACCTGCTTTCTTTGGGATTGGAATTATTATATTCTTCTTGAAGTCTGAGGGTATTTCGCCTGTTTCATACATATTGCTCACTAGATGGTAGAGTTTTGTCAGGACTTGCTCTCCCAAGGCTGTCAGTAGTTCTAATGGAATGTTTTCTACTTCTGGGGCCTTGTTTCGACTTAGGGCTTTCAGTGCTCTGTCAAACTCTTCACACAGTATCTTATCTCCCATTTCATTACCTACATCCTCTTCCATTTCCATAATATTGCCCTCAAGTACATCGCCCTTGTATAGACCCTCTATATACTCCTTCCCCCTTTCTGCTTTCCCTTCTTTGCTTAGATCTGGGTTTCCATCTGAGCTCTTGATATTCATACAAGTGGCTCTCTTATCTCCAAAGGTCTCTAATTTTCCTGTAGGCAGTATCAATCTTACCCCTAGTGAGATAAGCCTCTACATCCTTACATTTGTCCTCTATCCATCCTTGCTTAGCCGTTTTGCGCTTCCTGCAGTTCTCAGTTTTTAGACGTTTGTATTCCTTTTTGCCTGTTTAATTTACTGCATTTTATATTTTCTCGTATCAAATTCAGTATCTCTTCTGTTACCAAAGGGTTTCTAAAAGGCCTCGTCTTTTTACCTACATGATCTTCTGCTGCCTTGACTACTCCATCCCTCAAAGCTACCCATTCTTCTTCTACTGTATTTCTTTCCCCCATTCCTGTCAATTGTTCCCTTATGCTCTCCCTGAAACTACACAACCTCTGGTTCTTTCGGATTATCCAAATTCCATCTCCTTAAATTCCCACCTTTTTGCAGTTTTTTTTCAGTTTTGATCTACAGTTCATAACCAATAGGTTGTGGTCAGAGTCCACATCTGCCCCTGGAAATGTCCTACAATTTAAAACCTGGTTCCTAAATCTGTCTTACCATTAGATAATCTATCTGAAACCTGTCATGTACGTCTTGTAAATAATTGTTAACGCTTATTGCATGAAAGGTGACGGAATGCCTTTATTATAAAAAAGGGTGTAATGAATGATTGCCTATACTAGTAGAGGTTGGAGCGCCAGTGGAGATGAAACGGCAGGCAGAACTAACTTAAGCTCTGTGTGGAAGGCCCACACAGGTGTTGATCCTGCTTAAACACAGGAAGTAGCTAGACATCGTGGTAAAATAGGCTCTGGAGCACAATAGGGTGACGTCCGGGTGCTATAGTAGTAGGATAACTGGATAATACTTCCGAACGCTGAAAATCTTGGACACAGGTCAGAGGAAAGAAGAAGCGGTACCTCTGAAACCTCTCAGGTTGGGTTGTTTCCATGGATTTTTACTCCAAAGCGTACCATTTTACGAGTTTAGGTCTTTCCTCGTAAACTTTCCGCGCTGGACGACAAAAGGCTAACATATGGTTGGTCGGCGTTCGGAAGAATCTGTAGAGAAGAATATTCTTTGGTTTCGGGAATATGATTCGTTTTTGGAATTACGATGGTGGGGAGCCAAGCCTCGCTAGGAAGCCAGCACTGGAGAGACGAGGTCTTGCATTGTGAGCGCCTACGAGTGACGGTCGCTCGATATCAGCTTTATTGGGACAGACGTATTTGTTGTCCTTGCTCTCAGGAGATTTTATAGTCAGAACTGTTAGGCACTGTCTGTTGCCAACCAATACGATTCTGGACTTCACCTCCGGGTTGGAAGTTGTCACTGAGTATGCACCGTTCAGTAATTGAGAGGACTTCCTCTGCCTGTAGAGACGCTATCTGAACTCAGTCCTTGTGGCTGGGAGTTCACGTTTCTCGTCTGTAGAAGAGAGGAGAATACAGTATTAGAGTATATTAGAGGACCGTCTTCTTCAGTCGTAGTGATCGAAAGTTTATTTGTGGCTGATGGTCTTCCATCGTTACAGACGAGTACGAGAACCATCACTTCGACGCACCAGACGCAGTACATATGGTGATATCGCAAACTGCTTCGACTTATTACGGCTATAAAAGTTAACAGCTGTAATCACGTTAGTTTATTTCCACTGAGGTTTCACACCACCGTAGATCTTTGAACGTAATGTCTTCTAGTGTGGTACGTATATGTCAGTCATTTGGTGTTATTAAACCTTCCTGGAAGATTAAAACTGTGTGCCGGACCGAGAGCCGAACCTTTGCCAGTTTTAATCTGCCAGGAAGTTTCATATTAGCGTACACTCCGCTGCAGAGTGAAAATCTCATTCATTTGGTATCATTGATATTAGACCGAGCAGTCATAATAAGGGGCAGAGTTGGGCAATTTATTAGTAATTTTACTTAGGAAATGTAACCTTTGTAATTTGAAGGTTTTCTTGATCTATAATAAATAAATAAGCAGGAACAACGTTTATCATTTAGTAGGATTAGTTGCCTTCATCATTCATTTATATTTAGGTTGTAATTTATATGCTAAAGAATTCAGAGATCCGAAGATCTGCTTCAAGGGGTAGTCAGACAAGGTCAAATCTTCATTTTAGCGTGTATTACTCTCCGTTGCGCACATTCATTTTACACCCGCCTGGAGTAGCATCACGGAATATTTTCATTTTATTGCCAATAAATTAAAATTGTAGTATAATCTGGTGCCTCTTTGCACCTCACAGCTCTCTTTGAAATGAGGTTAACTATCGGAGAGCAGAAAATAACATTGGGATGAATCACGAAGCTAACCGGGCTCAAACCTCTTTTGAAAATAACTATCTTTCTCCTACTACAATCTTGCATTTAAATTTACTACTGATCTTAAACCTAACCGTAATTCCTTCAGCACATAAGAGCAAACTAAATTCCTGAGTTCCGTCTCAGATTTTACTAACGTATATTCCATTTCGTTAAAATTCTGCAGTTTCCTGAAGTGACCAAGAATTCTTTAAATGATTGTTTCAACAGTCGACTTCAAACTATAGCAACCAAATTTACTTGTAAACAGAAAGGAAACCCTCGACCAGGCCCTGAAGACCACGCGATAGTCTAACAATCGCCGTGTCGTCGCATTTATCGGGAGAGGTACGTGATCAGAACATGGCACTCCCGGCCGCTGTCCGCGTTACAGCCTCAGAGGCACTACCTCTCCACTACGTAGCTCCTCAGTTTTCACGGGTTGTGTGCACCCCAATCCGGTCATCCCACAGAGGAAACATCTCTGGCAGCACCAGAAATCGAACCTGTGTGTTCCACACGAGTGTCTCACTGACCAATCGCCTACGGCGGCAGACTGTTTATAAAACGAAACTGAATACCCAAGTACAATGAGCTACAGTTCCGGAATCTTAACAGTGATTCAAGCCTTAACTACAACTAGATTTCTGATTTATGCGACCTCATAAATGGTTTAGTATTTATCCACCGGTACTCTGATTATACGATGTTCCAAAAATTCCTTGACAATGGTGCGTTGGAGCAAACTGCAGTTGGCATCCCTGCACACGCCTGTGTTCAATGCGTAACTGTCGGGAGTTTCATTGTTTTATGTCTTCTTAATCAGTGCTGTATTGAATAGAACGTTGGGTCGCCCATTTGCGAATTTCGAGATGGGAGAGTCAGAGGAGCAACGCCTCTGCATTACACTTTATGTGAAATGTAAGAAAACCTTTACAGACACACACCAAATGATGCAGGAAGCCTACGGTGTTAAGAATGACTCGCGCGGTGTAGAACTGGCCAGACGGAAGTTAAAGGCGACCCTTGTCCAGGATGCTCTTCGACGACGGTCGTGCCAGGAACGTCAGCGAAACCGTGAGTGCCAATGGAAGAGTGGCTGTCTGGGTTGGTTGGGGTTGGTTTGTGGGGGTTAAAGGGACCAGACTACTTAGGTCATCGGTCCCTTGTTCCACGACCATAATAATACACGAAGAAAAGTCCAACAAGCAATAAACACATAACGGAGACGACAAGGGACGACACAGTACAAGAAAGACAGAGACGAAGACCAGAGAAAAGAGATTAAAAGACACACAGAGTGCGACGGTCATTGGCCGACCATGAAAATAAAACTGGAAAGGCCAACAACCAAGGGACACATTAAAACACCACAAACTAAAACCCCAGGCCAAAAGCCACAGTCGACACTAAAAAAAATAAAAAGGGGACTCTCATATTGAATGATAAAAACCCCCTGCTCGAATAAAACGGAGAACTAAGTCAGCCATAGTAGAGTCATCGGTTAAAAGAGCAGGGAGTGTATCAGGCAGCGCGAACGTCTGCCTGAGGGCAGTTAAAAGTGGGCAGTCTAGTAAGACGTGTACCACGGTCAGGGCCAATCCGCAGCGACAGAGAGGCGGGTCGTCACGGCACAAGAGATACGCGTG
Organism: Schistocerca gregaria; assembly: GCF_023897955.1. NCBI lineage: Eukaryota > Metazoa > Arthropoda > Insecta > Orthoptera > Acrididae > Schistocerca > Schistocerca gregaria. Next base: position 41,453,807 of record NC_064925.1, on the reverse strand, counting down.
CGTGAGCCGGGTATGTCCTATGCGGAGCCGGCAGAGGACGACAGCGTCCTTGCGAGACCCCCGCATGGAGGAGCGCCACACACTGGTTGTCTCCTTGACTGCCCGAAGTTTGTTGGGAGAGGGCAGGGTGCGCCACTCATCACGCCAAGCAGCAAGGACCTTCTGCCGCAATACGGATCGGACGTCACTCTCTAAAAGACCGATCTCCATGGCCGGGGAACTGACCGCCTGTTTCGCCAGTTCGTCAACCCGCTCGTTACCCGGGATGCCGACGTGACCCGGGGACCAAACAAAGGTGACAGAGCGGCCGCAACGGACGAGAGTATGGAGGGACTCCTGGATGGCCATCACCAGACGGGAACGAGGGAAACACTGGTCAAGAGCTCGTAAACCGCTCAGGGAGTCACTACAGATGACAAAGGACTCACCTGAGCGGGAGCGGAGAAACTCTAGGGCACGATAGATGGCAACCAACTCGGCAGTGTATACACTGGAGCCAGCTGCCAATGACCGTTGCTCACAATAATCCCGTAGAGTGAGAGCGTAACCAGTGTGACCAGAGACCACCGAACCGTCGGTGTAGGCCACCGCCGCGTTCGGAAACTCGGCCAGGATGGAAAGAAAGCGGCGGCGGAGGGCCTCCGGAGGCACTGAGACCTTCGGACCCTGTGCCAAGTCGAGCCGAAGGCACGGTCGGGGCACACTCCACGGGGGCAGACGGAGATTGGCCCGGAAAACAGGCGGCAGAGGAAAAAAGTCAAGGCCACGGAGAAGGTCCCGGAGGCGAACCGCAATGGGACACCCTGACCGGGGCCGCCTGTCTGGAACATGGACGATCGAGCGCGGGAACAGGAGACGGTAGTTTGGATGCCCTGGCATTCTATAAACGTGCGCGGCATAGGCGGCCAGAAGGCGGTCACGCCGGAACCGCAATGGAGGGACACCAGCCTCCACAAGTATGCTGTCGACGGGGCTTGTCCGGAACGCTCCCGTGGCGAGGCGGATCCCGCAGTGGTGTATGGGATCCAGCAATCGCAATGCTGAAGGCGAGGCAGAACCGTACGCCACACACCCATAATCAAGGCGGGACTGGATCAGCGCTTGATATAGGTGGAGGAGGGTGGACCGGTCGGCACCCCACCTGGTGTGGCTTAAGCAACGGAGAGCGTTTAAGTGCCGCCAGCATGTTTGCTTCAGCTGCCTAATATGGGGCAGCCAAGTCAACCGGGTATCGAACACCAGTCGCAAGAACCGATGCGTCGCGACCACAGCAAGAGGTTCACCGTCAAGGTAAAGGCGCGGCTCAGGGTGAACCGTGCGACGCCGGCAGAAATGCATAACGCAGGTCTTCGCGGCCGAAAACTGGAAGCCGTGCGCTACAGCCCATGACTGTGCCTTGCGGATGGCACCTTGCAGCTGCCGTTCAGCAGCGGCGATGCCACTGGAGCTGTAATATAGGCAGAAGTCGTCCGCATATAAAGAAGCCGCGACGGACGACCCCACCGCCTCAACGAGCCCATTGATGGCAATTAAAAACAGGGACACACTGAGGACAGACCCCTGTGGGACCCCGTTCTCCTGGACCCGGGAGGAACTATGCGACGCAGCTACTTGCACGCGGAAGGAACGATACGAAAGAAAATTCTGAATAAAAATCGGGAGCGGGCCCCTAAGGCCCCACCCATGAAGTGTGGCCAGGATGTGATGGCGCCAAGTCGTATCGTATGCCTTCCGCATGTCGAAGAAGACGGCAACCAGATGTTGGCGGCGCGCAAAGGCTGTACAGATGGCAGACTCCAGGGAGACCAGATTATCGACGGCAGAGCGGCCTTTGCGGAACCCACCCTGAGACGGAGCCAGAAGGCCCCGAGACTCGAGGAGCCAACTCAACCTCCGGCTCACCATACGTTCCAGCAACTTGCAAGGAACGTTGGTGAGGCTTATGGGGCGATAGCTGTCCACCTCCAGCGGGTTCTTGCCAGTTTCAATTCGGGGAGGACTATGCTTTCCCGCCATTGAGACGGGAAAACACCCTCGACCCAGACGCGATTGAAAAGATCTAGGAGGCGTCGCTGGCAAGGCACTGAGAGGTGTTTCAGCATCTGGCTGTGAATGCGGTCTGGTCCAGGAGCCGTATCAGGGCAAGCAGAAAGTGCGCTCTGGAATTCCCATTCGCTGAAAGGAGCATTGTACGACTCCGCGTGGCGCGTGTGAAAGGAAAGCCTCCGACTTTCCAACCGCTCTTTCCGGGAGCGGAAGGCCAACGGGTAGTTCGTTGACGCGGAACACTGAGCAAAATGCTCTGCTAACCGGTCCGCAATCGTGTCGGAGTCGGTGCACACTGCTCCATTCAGCGAAAGCCCAGGGACAGAGACAGGTGGCCGATAGCCTTGGAGTCGCCGAATCTTGGCCCAAACCTGCGATGCAGAGGTACGGACGCCAATGGTGGAAACATACCGTTCCCAGCACTCCTGCTTCCGTTGGCGAATAAGGTGTCGGGCTCGGGCGCGGAACTGTTTAAAAGCAATGAGGGTCTCCAACGACGGGTGCCGCTTATGGCGCTGAAGAGCCAGCCGGCGATCTCGAATCGCCTCTGCGATCTCGGGCGACCACCACGGCACAGTCCTCCGCCGAGGTGACCCGGATGTACAGGGAAACACAGATGCCGCCGCAGAAACGATGCTGGTGGTGACCGACTGAACCACCGCATCAATCGGATCAGTGGAAGGAGGTGCGATCACTGCGACAGATGTAAATAAGTCCCAATCAGCCTTATTCAGAGCCCATCTGGAGGGGCGTTCAGAAGAGTGACGCTGTGGCAGTGACAGAAAGATGGGGAAATGGTCACTACCACATAAGTCGTCATGGACCCTCCAGTGGATGGATGGTGAAAGTCCGGGGCTGCAAACAGAAAGGTCAATGGCCGAAAACGAGCCATGGACCGCACTAAAGTGGGTCGCCTCTCCCGTGTTTAAAAGGCAGAGGTCAAGCTGTGACAGAAGAGTCTTGACATCTCTGCCCCGGCCAGTAATCGCGGCGCTACCCCACAAGGGGTTATGGGCGTTAAAGTCGCCCAGCAACACAAAGGGAGGTGGCAGTTGTCCTATCAATGCAGCCAACACATGACGAGAGACATCACCATCCGGCGGAAGGTACAAACTGCATACAGTAATAGGCTGAGGCGTCCACATCCTTACAGCGACAGCCTCTAAGGGTGTATGAAGAGGCACACACTCGCTGTAGATAGAGTTAAGGACGTAGACGCAGACTCCACCAGACACCCTCTCATAAGCTGCCCGGTTCTTATAATAACCCTGATACCCTCGTAGGGCAGGGGTCCGCATTGCCGGAAACCACGTTTCCTGGAGGGCAATGCAGAAGAAAGGGTGACTGCTGACGAGTTGGCGAAGCTCAGCAAGGTGGTGGAAAAAACCGCTGCAGTTCCACTGGAGAATCACTTTGTCCATGGGCGAAATAGGCGTGAAGGGACCGAGGAGGCAGATCACGTCACTGGGTCACCTGCTGTCACCGATCGAGGACCAGTACAATCGGCGTCCTTGGCGTCTGAGGGTATGGCGAGATCCAGGTCCTCAGCGGACGCCAGGATCTCCACCTCATCCCCAGACGCAGAGCCTGTATGGAGCGGTGGGGTGGATGCCACCGCGCGTTCCTTGGCCTTAGAGGCCTTCTTCTTCGTCTTCTCTCTCTGCTCCTTGGGCTTTACTGGCTGGGAGGGCTCCACCGAGTCAGTCTCCGGGACGGAGGAGCGGGAAGCCCTGCGACCAGCCGCTGGCCTGCCTTTCAGCCATTGGCTGACGTCACCCTTCCCAGAGGTGGAAACCTGGGAAGGGAGGGACCCGAGGGATCCCTTGCGAGAGAGAGTCGCCGAAGAAGTCGGACGCTTCTCCGGCTTACAGTTGGGGACTTGTGTCCCCGATGGTTGGGGGGTCGTTGCTCCTGAGGTAGGTGGTGCAGGAGCAACAGATGGGGAAGTGCCCCCCACCATCAAGGGGGCAGGTGTAGTATTCCGGCTCAGAGTGTTCAGTGGAATAGGTGCAGCAGATGACAAAACTACTGTTTTGGCAGCGGTGGCATAGGAGCTGGTCAGAGCCACAGGATGTAGCCTCTCGTATTTCCGCTTAGCCTCAGTATAGGTCATGCGGTCCAGGGCCTTATATTCCATGATCCTTCGTTCTTTCAGTAGAACCTTGCAGTCTGGCGAGCAAGGGGAATGGTGTTCGCCGCAGTTCACACAGATGGGAGGCGGCGCACATGCAGTATTAGGATGTGAAGGGCGTCCACAATCTCTGCATGTCATGCTGGAAGTACACCGAGATGACATGTGGCCGAACTTCCAGCATTTGAAACACCTCATCGGGGGAGGGATATAGGGCTTCACATCACATCGGTAGACCATCACCTTGACCTTTTCGGGTAGGACGTCACCCTCGAAGGCCAAGATGAAGGCACCGGTGGCTACCTGATTATCTCTCGGACCCCGATGGACGCGCCGGACGAAGTGAACACCCCGCCGTTCTAAATTGCGCGTAGCTCGTCGTCTGACTGCAAGAGTAGGTCCCTATGGAATATAATGCCCTGGACCATGTTGAGACTCTTATGGGGTGTGATCGTGACGGAAACATCCCCCAACTTGTCACAAGCGAGTAACCGCCGTGACTGTGCAGAGGATGCCGTTTTGATCAATACTGCCCCAGAGCGCATTTTGGACAAGCCCTCCACCTCCCCAAACTTGTCCTCCAAGTGCTCGACAAAAAACTGAGGCTTGGTCGCCATAAACGATTCCCCATCGACTCGTGTACAGACTAAATAGCGAGGTGAATAAGGTTCGCTGCCAACCGTAGCCTTTCGTTCCTCCCATGGTGTGGCCAGGGAGGGGAACGATTGTGGATCATATGCCTGAGCGTTGTATTGAGGCCGAGAACGCTTAGAGACTGCTGGCGGCTGGCCGCCAGTAAGAGATGATGTACCACGCTTCATCGCGGGTCATCCGCCCTGATGCCACCTACTCCGACCAAGGGCCCTCCCCACGGGCGCCACCCAGCCTCAGCAACGACCACCTGGCGGGATGGCCATTGCCGGGAGTCCCGATGCCCCAAGGAGACAGGCATCTACTCCTTGGCATACGCGGGGAGTTAACGGCGCAGGCATCAGTAGAGCGATCCCTGTGTTGTCAGGGGGCTACAACCGACAGGGTACATGGCGGCCCCACCACAACGGACTGGCTACCGTGCTGGATTTCAGGTGAAATGTAGTCCATGATCGTCATTGGCGCATAAAGCGACACAGCAGAGCAGACTGCAAAAACCGCACCCAAGAACAAAGCCACGCCCTAGAGATGGTGAGTGGGCGGGACAGCTATGCGACGACGACCAACCAAGCTAGAGATGGTAATGAGCGATGGACACATTGCACCTTGTAAGGCGCCCTTCCCCAATCAGCTCGCTCTTCGGAAGAATTTAGAAGATGGAGGTCAAACCCGGTAGGGGACCATCACATAAGGCCGAAACGTTTGAGACTCCTTTTAGTCGCCTCTTACGACAGGCAGGAATACCGTGGGCCTATTCTTACCCCCGAACCCACAGGGGGGTGGCTGTCTGGGAGGTTGCAGAAGAAAGTAACATTTCAGTTGGACCGGGTCATGAAATCCTGACACAGCGTCTTGGAATTGTGACTCTTGCATTACGATAACGCACCCGTACATTCATGCCTGTTGGTGCGTGGCTGTTGCACAAAAAATAGAAAAATAGATTGCTGTCTCATCCTCCGTACTCCGCAGATCTGGCCCCTGCGGACTTGAAAAACAAGACCTGTTGCAACGATAGACGAGACGAAAGAAAATTCGTCGACAGCTTCGCGCGAACCTGCAACAGGCGTACATAGACTGCTTCTGTAAGCAGAAACGGCGTTGGGAGCTGTGTATCAAAACTAGAAGACTACTTCGGAGACCGTGTACGCTAAGTAAAAAGAGAGTAGAAAAATTTTGCTGATAAAGTTCCAGAATTTTTTGAACAGGTCTCTTGCGGACTTTGATAAACTACGTTGTACAACCATAGAGAAGGAATATCTTTGGAATAAGGGACTGTTTTGAGATGATAGCTTTTGAAAGAATGCGGAATCTAGAAAATCCTAGAACTGCACAATTTGTAGCCAATAATGATTTAAAATATTACCTGCACAGGTCTAAACAAAAGTGATAGTTGACTCCAGTTAGATTCGAACGCTCTTCCTTATTTAAACCGTCACCCTATCCACTCGTTGAAACAGCTGAAACGCTCTTCGGTGTAATTATACTGACGTGGATATCTTATATGTCAACCGTTTCTACGTGCTCGAATAATGATTTTCAAAAGCAATGTACGATGTCATGGACTGCAATTAATCTCGTCATGTACGGTATCACTATTATATTGCTTGAGGAATAAAGGGAAAGGCACTCTCAGGATAAAATATTAGGAACTGGAAAAGTGGACTCATGATGGCACAAAGGAAACTCCTGTTGAAAAAAGCGCAGAAGCAAAGCTTGTAATCGTACCCTCCAAGAGCGTTATTTTAAATTTAAAACAATACCAAAAATGCTTGACAACTTACAAATTTCAAGTACCTCAAATTCCTAGAAATACGAGGGTTGTCCCATAAGTACCCGGCCTGACCGAGAGATGGCATTCGTCGTTGAAAAATCTCTGCATTAGAAAGTGTAAGATCTATGATGCATGTTTCAAGTTAGAAGACGCCACATTGTTTAGTATTTGTTTGGCAGCCTTCAATAGTGAACGTTGTGAGTAAACTTGTAAAAATGGAGAAAATGGGTCAATGTTATATGATATTTTTTTGAAATATTTTAACTTAGTATTAAGGAAACAGTCTTAATCGTGTTTATTTATTTAGTACCGACCGGTTTCAGCCCATCGCACGGGACACCTTCAGGGCGAACATATTGTGAAATTAGAATATGTATCTCAGACAAAAGTAATGATAGCTAACTTAAAGGAGTGGATTACGTAAATGTTTTACCCACTGGTCGACTGCTGGTGGCGTCACGTCTACCAAGGTGTGACAGGAGGCTGTAAGGAATTTACCTTAAGTATAGGTTTTTGTCATGCCTAAGCGCAACCAATATTGAAGCTGAGCTAGATACTAGTTTGGGAGATTCCGCTCCGTTGGCAACAGTAAAATATTGGGTAGCCGAGCTGAAACGAAGCCGTACGATCTGCCAAGGCGAGCATCACAGTAGTCGACCAAATGAGGTGAAGACTCCGCAAATGGTGAACATCTACATACACACTCCGAAATCCTCCATACAGTGCGTGGCGGAGGGTACCTCGTACCACAACTATCATCTCTCCCTGTTCCACTCCCAAAGAGAACGAGGGAAAAATGACTGCCTATATGCCTCTATACGAGCCCTAATTTCTCTTATCTTTGTGATCTTTCTGCGAAATGTAAGTTGGTGGCAGTAAAACTGTGCTACAGTCAGTCTCAAATGCTGATTCTCTAAATTTCCTCAGTAGCGATTCACGAAAAGGACGCCTCCTTTAGAGACTCCCACCTGAGTTCCTGAAGCATTTCCGTAACACTCGCGTGTTGATCAAACCTACCAGTAACAAATCTAGCAAAAATGGTTCAAATGGCTCTGAGCGCTATGGGACTTAACAGCTGTGGTCATCAGTCCCCTAGAACGTGGAACTACTTAAGCCTAACTAACCTAAGGACATCACACACATCCATGCCAGAGGCAGGGTTCGAACCTGCGACCGTAGCAGTCACACGGTTCCGGACTGCGCGCCTAGAACCGCGGGACCACCGCGGCCGGCCAGATCTAGCAGCCCGCCTCTGGATTGCTTCTGTGTTCTCCCTCAATCCGACCTGGTAGGGATCCCAAACGCTGGAACAGTACTCAGGAATATGTCGTATAGTGTTTTATAAGCGGTCTCCTTTACAGATGAACCACATCTTTCCAAAATTCTACCAATGAACCGAAGACGACCATCCTCCTTCCCCACAACTCCCATTACATGCTTGTCCCACTTCATATCGCTCTGCAATGTTATGCCCAAATATTTAATCGACGTGACTGCGTCAAGCGGTACACTACAAATGGAGTATTCAAACATTACAGGATTCTTTTTCCTATACATGTGCATTAATTTACATTTATCTATATTTAGAGTTCGCTGCCATTCTTTACTCCAGTCATAAATCCTGACCAAGTCATCTTGTATCCTCCTAGTCACTCAACGACGACACCTTCCCGTACACCACAGCATCAGCAAACAGCCGCACATTGCTATCCACCCTATGCAAAATATTTATGTATATAGAAAACAACAGCGAGCCTACCACACTTCCCTGGGGCACTCCAGTTGATACCCTCACCTCCGATGAATACTCACCATCGAGGACAACGTACTGTGTTCTATTACTTAAGAAGTCTTCGAGCCACTCACATATTTGGGAACCAATCCCATATGCTCGTACCTTAGTCAGGAGTCTGCAGTGGGGCACAGAGTCAAACGCTCTCCGGAAGTCAAGGAATATGGCATCCGTCTGATACCCTTCATCGATGGTTTGCAAGATATCATGGGAAAAAGGGCGACTTGTGTTTCGCAGGAGCGATTCTTTCTCAAGCCGTGCTGATGCATTGACAGCAACTTTTCTGTCTCAAGGAAAAACATATTCGAACTGAGAATATGTTCGAGAATCCTGCAACAAACCGATAGTAAGGATATTGGCCTGTAATTTTGACGATCCGTGCTTCTACCCTTCTTATATATAGATGCGTCACCTGCGCTTCTTTCCTGTCGCTCGGGACTTTACGTTGGGAGAGAGAATCACGATGAATGCAGGCTAAGTAAGGAGCCAATGCAGTGGAGTACACTCTGTAAAACCGAGTTGGAATCCTGTCAGGACCTGGCGATTTATTTTCAACCTATTCAGCTGCTTCAAAACACCAGGGATGTCTATCACTATGTCCTCCGTACGGGAATCTGTACGAGACTCAAACGGCGGTATGTTTGTACCATCTTCCTGCGTGAAAGATGTCTCAAATGCCTTTGCTTCCTGAGCATTCTCCGAATTGCGCTGTTAAACGACGGTGGGTCTTTTCCGTCCGTAACCCACTTTTTCGGCACATACTTGTTCAATGCGTGATTTACAATGTGTAAAATTTTCCCATAATTCTTGCACGTCCACCGTACTGGAAGTAAATGAGGTCGATTAATTTAGTAAGTGGAATGCTAAGAACTGCTTATCTGCTCTTTCTAGTAAGAATACTCTCCTAGTCTTCTTGACAGACTTTTTAACTTTCATAAACATAGTCTTAATGACAACATGATCTCTAATCCCTGTCTCAACAGTGACACCGTCGATGAGGTCTGGTCTGTTCGTGGCTACCAGATCTAAAATATTTACATTATGCGTTGGCTGTCGATTTAGCTGCTCAAGACATTTTTCGGATAACGTGTTCAAAAGTAATTCACAAGACCTCTTGTCTGTACCACCTGTAATGAATCCATAGACATCCCAGTCTATACTAATATAGCATTATCCGGGTACTTCTGCGATACAGAATGTAGACTCCCTTTGAATAATTATAGAACTGTCACGGTGGAACCAGGTGGCCGGTAATAACAACCCACAATTAACTTTATTTCCCCTAGCACTGTTAAACGCGTCCACATAACTTCACAATCACACTACTTCGACGTCAGTAGACAATATTTTAGTCAACTGCAATGAAGACACCACCTCCTACGGTGTCTAATCTCTCTTTCCGATACACGTTCCAACCCTCACTAAACATTTCAGAACTTCCTATCCCAGGGTTCAGCCATATCTCAGACCCGAGAATAGTTTGCCCACCACAGGCAGTAAATTGAGGAACTTTATTCCGAACACACTGAAAATTTACTGCTAATATCTTGATAGCTGAAGTGTCTTTACTCTGAGCGCGTCCTGATTTCCCTGTCTGCACGTCGACTGGTGAGTGTTCACCAGGACACCTCGCAACTACTGCCTAGCCTAAAACACCGCCATGTGCACGCCACGAGTACTCTGCTGCCCGAGCAGCCGCTTCCTTTGTGTAGCGGTACTGGATGATCGCCGACCAAGTGCGCGGGCTAGCAGATACAGTACGCATCTCAAAAAGTGCGGAAATGAGTGAACTGCGTGCAAGGCCTGTGCCGCGTTTGCTCACAGTCGAGCAAAAACAGTGTCGTGAAGATGTTTCAATTGAGTTTAGCGAAGTTTCGAAGCAACAAAGGCGATTTTTTGCGCTGTTTTAACAGCGGATGAAATGAGGGTCCACTCCCGAGACAAAATATCGAAACAATGGAACACATTGGAGCACCGACTCCAAAGACGACGGAGACCCTTTCATCCGCAGACAAGGTCATAGCGTCGGTTTTTGGGATGCGCGTGGGATAATTTTCATTGACTACCTCGAAAAAGGAAAAAGTATTAACACCGTGTTTTATGCGAACTTATTGCAACGTTTTGGCGAAGAAATCGAGCAGAAACGGCCGTATTTGGCCAAGAAAAAAGTGTTCCTTCAGAACAATGCACCAGCCCACAAGTCCGTTATTGCAATTGCCAAAATGAATTAAAATCTGAATTGCTACCTCATGCACACATTCGACAGATATAGCCCCCCTCTGATTATTTTGTTTCCAAAATTAAAAAAATGGCTAGGTGGTAGAAGATTTCCAAAAAATGAAGACTTAATGTCAGCAGTTAATGGCTATTTTGACGAGTTACAGTTCTCGTTATAAGAAGGGTATCTAACTTCGCTGGGGAAAGAGTAGAGAAATGAAAGGAGATTATGTTGAAAAATACATTTTTTCCAAAATTTGTGTTTTCTTTGTTGGGTCGGGTACTCATACGACCACCCTTGTACGATAATCGCTCACTTTAGGAAACACTTCTACAGCGAGAAAGGAAATAACATGGGGTCTCAGTGTGCCACCATGCGTTCTGAGCTAACTGAACAAGTTATCACTGAAACGTCAGCAGAACTGTTAAGACCAATCAAAAAAGCGTCGCCTGTCAGTGATAGCCACACACACTATAACTATACTGGTTCTGCCAGACGTAGCGCTATCGTGCCAGCCTCCAGACGAAAGTCAGTCTGTCGCCACTGCGAGCTGGATTAAATGCTGTTCTAACAGAATGACGGGGAACTTTAAGGGCAGAGTTTCTGGAGAAATTTAAAGACTGCAGATGTTTGTTGGAGACGTCACCCGAGAAGTGTTTCGCGAGGCACATAGGCTGAGTTCAATTCTATCTTCAGTATTTCATTTATGTTTTACTTCCGATACTTAGCGTAAATGAAATATTCAAACCGAAACTGAAAACATGCTTGCTTCATCGTTTTAAGTTTTAAGAATTCCAGCCTAATGCAAGCCGTGTGCTACAAGCAGCAAAGTGTTGGTCTTTTTTACATTCAGACAATTTCTAAACACTACTTTTCTCATGTATTTATTAGACGTGTGCCACCTCCACTTTTTTTCTCCTTCGTATTTCAAATGAGTTTCTTTAACAGATCTTTTATGCTACATGCATAAATAAATAACGTTTACACGAATGTTTTATTCACTTTTCTTTACCGTGGCATTTCCTCAGTTGTAAATCATATTGCAGGTTTCAGGATACAAGTTAATAATCATGGGGATACAATAGCACTGAATTTGAGGTCCTCTTAACTTCTGCCAGTGACGACGAATCGTATTTTGGTTAACAGCCTTCCCTCGCAGCTTACAGCCTGTCTCATGACTTTAAGAAGGGACTTGCTCTGAAATGCAGGATTCTTAGATAATTAAGAAAACCATATACTTCCCAGCTGCTTAAGAGTAGACGCAGGTGCAGATAAAATTCTTCCAATACCGTCTGTGTACATATTCAAAAGTCTCCTTTATACAAGTACATGCTTGAATAGTTCACGTATGAATTCAAAGTTACCTAACCGCAATACACGCGTAAGTAATAATCTGCATGGAGAAAGACGTAGAAAAAACTCCAACATTTGGACCATTATGCAATAAAGATGTATAATGTTCTGTTAATTTGCATCAAGGGAACAGGAGATGAGAATTTTTGCCAGAATTTAAAAAATTACCCGTTGAATGTTTCTATAAAATTCTGAATGCATGTACCACAAAACTTATTTTCTTCATTGTCATTCGAACATGCTATTCTGATTCCATTTTTTTTATTTTGTTTGTACGTTCTTTTAACCGTAAATGACGTGATAAATGTGTTCCTCAAAGCGTACTGCATGCATGTCAAGTCAGAGCACGTGTAAGGCCAAGGCATAAGTTCATTTGTAATATTTTAAAATATTAGCTTTTCAATTTATCGAATTGTGCTAATGAGTGGTATTACGACATTCCTATGTCACGTAAGTGATACAGAGGATACTAATTATCCTCACAAACTTGACCGGGCTTACAGAAGTGTCAGATTAGACCCGTCTGCTTTGACAAATGACGTCACCAATACAGCGGAAACGACCATCGACGAAGACTCCAATACAGGGCCTATGACATCATTACGAAAACATAACGAAAATACATTAAAAAACATCTTCCTCCAAAGATATAATCAAACTAACGGGATCACAGTGGGAAATTGGGGTTTTTAGGCCAAAAACTCCTAAAATTTCACCACCCCGCAGCGCACGATACCGAAACACGTAGTTAAACAGCCCACTGGAATCTGACACTTCCCTTCACCTATAGGCTATAGCTCTAACGATATAAAAAAAATTGAATGGAGTACTTCCCCAAAGGTACATAAATCAAACCCAAGTGCCAATGCCGAAACAACCAAAAACATATGCAGTAAAGACCGCCGACGTCACAACAAATAGCACACTGATCATAACACGAAAAAATACACCCAAAGAACACTACTTACCACAAAGAAGTTCTGGCACTACACTCTAGGTCAAGCATCACAATCTCTCTCAGCCACAGCCTCTAACATATACAAGGAAATAACCAAAACATTCTCCAACCCACCAACAACCTACCACCCTCCCCCAAAATCAAGAATCCTTTAACAAATAAATACCACACTCTACAGCTCAAAAACTGCAACAAAACATATCTCCCACAACAATCATAAAACAACCACCCCCCACCCACCTACATCCAGAAATATCTACAAACAACACAAACTAAACCCCGCGCGGTCGTGATGTCACACACCGCAACACGCTTACGTCACCGGTCGAAGCCGACAGGTGGGATCTCACGTCTCCGTTGACCCACTTGTGCTGTGCGGCAGCCCACAATGCCAAAAACCAACACTGACGTCAAATCCGTTATGCAGACCACTTTCCCTACCTTAAACGAAGTCCACTGTACAATTAACTGCCACATAATGTATCATAAACGTAACCTAACCGTAGATGGTAAACCAGTATCCATGACACCTACCAACCAAAATACAATTACCAAACAAGAAAACCTCCGAAATTCATGGAAATTTGCATAATCACAAATTTACACACACTATATATATATATATATATATATATATATATATATATATATATATATATATATATATATATATATAGTGAGCTGCTTTGAAATTTCTTTAATACGGACGACGAAACTAATGTCCGTTCTCTTCCCGAAAATGTTGACAACATATGGCATGTTTGGTCGGTTTCCAAACTTTCCTTCTCACAGCCTTCACCAGGGAAGTTTACTAGTTGGATGGATAAGAAATCTGAAGTCAAATGACAGAAATAAAATCTCTAAAGCATAAATAGACAGCGCAACCACTGTTGAGCAAACAAAAATTTAAGCATCCAACGAATCTAAACGTGCGAACAACATAAAACATACATGTTCCTATTTATTGTCAAAATATTGACAATGAACATGCTATTGTGTAAGATCTATCAGAGAAAAGTTTTAATGAATGAACAAGTCACATATAATGTTAATTTTTTTATGCATCGCATGTTTAAAAAAAAGCTTTATCTTATAGAGAAATTAACAGTGCTGCAAAACGCAATTTACAAGAAACGTTAGCGAGTTCACTTACCATGGCTGTCGTGCTGCAGTACGTGATCAGTGTTCTCTCGCTCTTCTGAGGGTGAGGGGGGGGGGGGGGCGGGGGGCGGCGGAGGGGTGAGAAGAAAAAAAACCTCTCCACATGGGGAAAAACCCTCTGATAACACAAAAAGCAACGCTAGACCCAAAAACTATTATACTTACACAGCAGCACCTACACAACTGAACTGTACACTGTACTGTATAATATCGACAAGCGCAAGATGCAATCGACACAGAAGGAAGCAGAATTGCCCACGGCGCTTCGTTTGTCTGTCGCGGCTGTGAGCCAGACCACGTGACTCACCAGCGGCGCCTCTCGTGGCGCCTAACTGAATAAATACAGTCCTACTTACGCACCAAGCTCCCGACCGACTAATTGGACGTGTGTCGGTGTTTCACCAACCGGCCCATAGAGTAAATATATCTGGAGTGAGCATTCACATGCGCAGAACAGATTTTAAGTTGTCAACATACATTGCCGGCCTAGTCACGTGTTCTCGGGACGTCGTGTGTTTGTCCGTATAGCGCCCTGTATACATCTCCAGTACAGACGGATTCTTTTCGTACGTGTCGTGGATTATTTATATATGTTGCGCAGACATTTTAACAGTATTCATTTGACACCGGGAATAAACCAGCTACGTAACTTTTAAGGGCAAGTGATATTGGATTCTGCTTCTTTGCGATAGGTGTCACAGTTAAGATGCACTCGAGTTTTGGTAGTTTTTGGTATGATATAGCACTTTATAGTATTACAGAGCCTGTCGCACATTTTTGCAGTGATTGTCTTGCAAAACGAATTGACAGTACGCTAGTTATTTTGCAAGTGTCCAAAAAACACCGAATTTGCCACACATTAGCGATTGCATTCTTGCTAAATTGTCCTTTTTTCTGCTATTTCTGCGTATTTATTTTCTCGTTTTTGCGACCTAAAGCACATTATTTTTTTACTGGTGACGCTTTCAAGTGTTTATTTAACCCATTTTACGTTCTTGCCCCCAGGATTTTATTAAATAAATAGTACACTGAGTAAGAAGGGGGGGGGGGGGCGGGGGAGGGAGGCGCGCGTGTCCTGTCTAGCGCTGTGGTACCAACCGCGCGCGGTATTAAATACTGTTCCGATATACGTGGCAGGGTGTACGGCGGACGAAACTTTAAGGCCAGAGATTTTAGAGAAATTTAAAGGATACAGATGTTTGTGGGACACGTCGCGTGAGGAGTATAGCGAAAGAGATGCAAGAAATGAAGCACTTGTTTCATTTTTTAACCAATCCACGATGGTTTCGTATTTCACATAGAGAGATGAAAAGTCCATCGACCTCATGTATTTCTGTTTTTACGGTTTGTTTCCGACACTAATCGAAATGAAATCTAAAAACCGAAATATCGACATTCCAGGGACGTCAATTCATAAAATCTACTTGCTTCATTGTTGTACGTGCTTAAAAGTCCAGACTGTATCCAAGCCCTCTGCTATGAAGAGCAAAGTTTTCTTCTTTTGTTTTGTTGTTGTCTTTCTTCTTCGAATATGAAATGAGTCTCTTAAATTTACAGGCCATCTTTTACGCTACTGCCATAAATAAATTAATAATATTACCACCATTGATAAAATAACAACAACATTGTCACGAACATCTTTTGATTTATTTATTTTGCTTTACCGTGATGTATTTCCTCAGTCGACTCGAAATCACGTAGCAGGTTTTGGCAACAATTTTAGTTTCTGATTGTGAGGATACAACAGTAGAGAATAAGAGGTCCTCTTAATTTCTGCAAGTGGCTCGAAATCGCACCTAACACCCTCTGCCACGACTGCATTATTTTTCGTTGAATGGTTTGATGCCTACCAGCAACTCCGAAATGCACGATTCACGCACTGTGAAGTAATTACGAACATCAGTGGCTCGCGCCTGCTTAAGTAACAGAATGTGGGCAAATTTCTTTGCTTAGATTAGCCACTTTTTTGCCCACAGCTTTCTCTCGGCCTTGCTTGGCCTGGTTACCTCCAAAACAGCCAAGGGACCCCCGTTTTTGTTTCTGTGTAAGACCAAGTGGGATCTCGTATAGAACATAATTGAATGAACTTACAAGAAACAAATCAAAACAAGGGGGCGGCTCTGTAATCGCTCAGTACGGTCGGTCGGGACGTGTGTAGGCTGACACGAAATCTGTCAGCCGATAAATTGTGCGTGTCTAGGGAGGGGCCTTAAACGCCGTTTTCCGCATAACACAAAAATGATTCAAATGGTTCTGAGCACTATGGGACTTTACTGCTGAGGTCATCAGACGCCTAGAACTTAGAACTACCTAAACCTAACTAACCTGAGGACATCACACGCGTCCATGCCCAAGGCAGGATTCGAACCTGCGACCGTAGCGGTCGCGCGGTTCCAGGCTGCAGCGCTTACAACCGCTCGGCCACGCTTACCGGCCCGCATACTACAGATTTGTGATACATACGTCACCGTTGGTACGATTTTTTATGATTAAATGCGCGCGCGCACGCACGCACGCGCACGCACGCACGCACGCACGCGCGCGTATGTGTGTGTGTGTGTGTGTGTGTGTGTGTGTGTGTGTGTGTGTGTGTGTGAATTACGAGGGACGAAACCGCTGAGGTCATCGGGCCCTATATGATTAAATGTTAATAACTAATAACGTACTGGAGGTAAAAGCCTTCCGGAAACGCTAGGTATGAATAGTAATAATAATAATGCTGCCGACTTCACGTAATGAACCGTGCATCATGGTTCGCGGGCTGCTGTAAGCTACTTTTTTTCAGCTTTGCCTTTGTAATATATTCTCGGACGACCAATCATATTTGCATTGGTCATTATGCAAAACTAATATGCCATATATGGTTGTTGTCGGATTTATACCTGCGTATTACGAAAAAACGTAGTTTTAGTGATACACCGCGTTAAATATTTCTTCAGAATCGTGTCATTTTTTTAATACGTCTTGGTCTGCAAGTGCCGTGAAATGTACGTAAACGTGCGAAAGTGAATGTTAACACTGAATTGAAGTTCCAGCTTGGCATTGCACCTACGTTTCTCTGTAGGTTGACAGTTTTTGCTGGCTTCTCGTTACAAGTGAGGTCGAAATAGGAAAGCAGTGCAGTAATTAACGACGAACAACGTAACACGAAGGTGGGCCGTTGCTAGCAGCAGTCGGAAACATTTACATCAGCGACCGTTTCCCATTTCAGTGGCTGACATGTCTGAACTGTGGCCTCAGTGTAGAAATCTAGACATCTTAATTTGAATATCTGTACGCCACTTTCGAGGAGTTTCAGTTTAGATAATGATGTAGCAACTTCAGAGCTGATATACATGCTTTTTAACGGTAGTGTGTCTGGGATTTTTAAAGTCAAATTCACTTTCTCCTACTTTAATGAGAAGTTCACGTGTCAGATGACAGTCTGCAATTGTTTTTACGGTTACACGTACCTTTTTTTTCCAATTAACATACTTTGTGCTTTCCACTCTGCGTTTGCTTATTTCATTTGTTAAATGTTGGAAAAATCGAGAAATAGTAAGTACAAATGGTTCATTTCTGTAGCTGCTAATATCTCAATTGTATGCGCATACGTGATATGAAGTTTCAATGCCTTGTACGGCTACGCAATGCGCTCTGCGGTGAGACTCACACCTCCGTATGTAACTATTACCCAGGCTGCTGAAACTGCACCTGACGTGTGCGTTTCAAGTCGGCAGCGAAAAATGTCGATAAGTGAAGAACGACAAGGGAGAGGCGTTAGGCGTGGAGCGTGAAGCGATCCCAGCGCGTTCATCGCTGCAGGTCGTGACGTCAAAGCACGTGCGTTGCTGGCTTCGCTTGGTGTGGACAACGTAGGTTGCGTGTCGCTACTGCCGTGTGCCTGCGTCGTGCTGCCCTTCGTATTGTTGCGCTGTGGTGCAGAAAATTCTGATACTCGGAAAAAAAACTTGGTTTGCTTTGCCTGAAGACGTGGCGGTAGAAAGCGAGGGAGGCACCGAAGTTACTGCAGAGAACTGTGGAGCCTTACGAGCAGCAGAAGGAATACCCGAGTACTGAGTGACAGCCAACAGTTCCTGCCGATAAGGTTGTGGGACGAACGTAAAGAGTTCTCGGAATTAGTGCAGGAACAGTAGTAAGCGAGTGAGTGCTATTGTGAAAGCTGAAAGATGTAGACCTGAGCCCTAACAATTCGGAGCCGTCTGGACCAGATACTGTATCTTCAGCGACTCTTCGAAAGAAGAGTCACCCTGTCAACGACTTGGATTCTCTCGAGACTGGTCCCATTCGCAGGCGTATCTATGCTTTCTACAGCAGAAAACAGTATTCTACGACGAAAAGTACGGATTTCCGTTACGAAGCGCTAGATGAACGCAAAGTACTGTTAGAAACGGTGCACTTTTTGCGGCTCGTCATTTGTGTTTGTGATGACAATCGTGAAGGTTGTTTTGCTGATTCCGGCTACAGTAACCATGGGAAGATGGATGGAATTGTGCCATTGTCGCAGTGAACTGGTGAGTGAAATGCTACGAATATCGGTTATTTATAGCAGTATCTTCGTTATAAGACGTAGAGCGAGAAGTTACAAATTCGGTTATTACTTATTTTGTAAACTGTGTACTGTATTGTTTCCAAGACATCGGTCCTTATCAAATGCTTATTTTCTGTATTTCTTCCGTTGTCTAAAGCGTCTGCTTCGTTATGTTTGTATACAGAGTGGTTCACGAAGGTATGTAAATATTTCAATATGTTACTCTACAAGTAAAACTAAAGAAAAAAGTCCATATAAACATACGTTCGCAAATGTTTAGTTACGGAGTTACGGTTAATAAAACATTTTGCCCGAAATTTAGCACCTTCGTCAATTTGAAGCCATAGCAAAACTGTGAGAGATTAAAGTAAATCACGATTTCCATTTATCTTGTTGTTATTGACCTGGAGAATCTAATATAACATGCCCCAGAAATCTGTTTGCAGTAGTTTTCCAGAGAAGCAAAAAGTAATTTCGTAAAATTTTTAATTTATTAACTGCTTGGCCCATTTTTTTTAAATTCCAGACAATTACAAAAAGTTTTCAACAGAAGTTGTAAAGAACTTAATTTTGTAAAAGTGACGGTAATAACGTTAACTGAAACAGTATGAATGTGTCAGATAATCTGCTTTTATTAATACTGTAGCACATGTGAATTCGCGTTGAAACGAAAAAAAAAAAACAGTGTGATGGAAGTTGTACAGCGTACATACAATTCCACAATACATTCACAATAAATGTTCAAAAATGTCTCCACCGACTTCAATGCATTTAGCTGCATGTGTATGAACAGATATTGTTGCTCGTTTCAGTTTAACAGGGTTGTTCAAATAATCTTTGCTTCTCTGGATGTTCTGGAAAACTACTGCATATACACGTCTTGAACATGTTTTATTAGATTCACAGATCAATAACAACGATATGAATGGCTATCGTTCTTTACTTTAACCTCGAATAGTTTCGCGATGTATTCATATTAGCGAAGTTGCTAAATTTCAGGCAAAATCTTTTACTAGGCGTAACTCTGTAACTAAACATTTGCGGATACATGTATGAACTTTTTTCTTTAGTTTTACTTGTAGAATAGCATATTAAAATATTTGCATATCTTCGTGAATCATCCTGTATAAATTATCATGCAGTTGTTCATTTGCTGTTATTGTGGTGGCAAGCCAGAAACGAATTCTTATATGTACTGTCATTCCTCAATAGCTTACATTTACAAGCTGGAACAGAAAACGGAACCGTCTGCTATGTGTGTAGGGGGTGCTGTAGCATCATCGCCACTGCAGTGTAGCCAGCTTAACTTGACGTAATGCGAGCTGTCAAGTGCCGTGTTCGGCGGCGCGGGTACAAGTGTCAACAAGCTGCACTCGCACATTCGTTCGTATATCCCCGCACAGGGGAGACATTTTCATTGCAAGTCACCCGTCCGGTGTTGGTGAATGAATCCTATATTACAGGTCCTGTGTTGTTCAGAATTACGATGAGTGTGTGCATGCGCTTCCAAAGGAACACTGCATCGCAATTGTGAACAACACAGGCCGTAGAATATCTTACAACATACTTTGTATATTCGGGCATTTAATTCTCGATTAATTTTCTTCCTTATTTCAGTTGAATGTTGCCATCCTTTTTCAAACAAATTGGTAAAATTTTCACGTGCTATTATGATGGTTTTCATGTGAAGACTGAAATGCAGTTTTGCGACCCACTTAGTAAATTACTAATCTCCCATAAACAAATAGGATATTGTGCTAGGTTTTGCGTGGTAATTTTTTCGTAGGACAGCATTTTCGCCTTTGCCTGTTACCGTTACTTAAAAATGATGCATAGCGGTACTGTATGGAACTTTTACTACAGATTTCTACAAGTGCAACAGGAATTGTGCAGTGGTAATAAGATTTGATGGTATTTCCTTCTGGCTTTCACGAAATTGTCAATTTTAAGCAGAGCCATAGCTCGATGTTGCCGGTAGTTAGTTGTTTCTCGCACTTGGGCCGCGCGAACGGAATGTCACGTCATTGTTCGAACAGGCTCGATACTGTACCGAAGGCTGCGGCGAGCACTTCCGAACGCGATTATAGTTCGCTATGACCTATTTTCAGTGTGCAAACATGGAACTTCTATCAGTGTGTTGTGTAAGGGCTGCAGCATGTTTTATTTTAGTTTTATTAGCGGTAGCAAATTAGTAAGATGACAATGCATTTTCTGACGACATTAGCGAATTCTCGATACGCAGGGAACTTTTTTGCAATTGAAGTTTAGGCGATCGAATTACGCACATTAGATCTTAGGAATGCACTATATTTTCATCTACCACTAACCGGAACTGTGTCAGACTTTTCTAACACGAGACAACTTCAGTTAAACATGATGCCCAATGGTCTGCTCGTGCGTCAAGTACTAAGCTCTTGGACTGCTTACTTGTAACACCATGATAAGTTACGACTGAGATGCATTTATGCTGTGTGATACAGAGTGAAATATTGAGACGAGCTTCATGTAAAGTTAGTTGGTCTGCTTATTAAAATGTGGGAACTTACGAGAATATAATTTTGTTTTGTAGCTGCTTCCCATTCCAAACTGCGCACTTGGAACATTCAGCTGAATCCAGTCACTGTGTACTTCAACATCTACATACATACTCCGCAATCCACCATACGATGCGTGGCGGAGGTTACCTCGTACCACAACTACCATCTTCTCTCCCTCTTCCACCCGCAAACAGAACGAGGGAAAAATGACTGCCTATATGCCTCTGTAAGAGCCCTAATCTCTCTTACCTTGTCTTTGTGGTCTTTCCGCGAAATGTAAGTTGGCGGCAGTAAAATTGTACTGGAGTCAGCCTCAAATGCTGGTTCTCTAAATTTCCTCATTAGCGATTCACGAAAAGAACGCCTCCTTTCCTCTAGAGACTCCCACCCGAGTTCCTGAGGCATTTCCGTAACAATCGCGTGATGATCAAACCTACCAGTAACAAATCTAGGAGCCCGCCTCTGAATTGCTTCTATGTCCTCCCTCAATCCGACCTGATAGGGATCCCAAAAGCTCGAGCAGTTCTCTAGAATAGGTCGTATTAGTGTTCTACAAGCGGCCTCCTTTACAGATGAACCACATCTTCCCAAAATTCTACCAATGAACCGAAGACGACTATCCGCCTTCCCCACAACTGCCATTACATGCTTGCCCCTCTTCTGTCGTTGTGGTTCATTCTTATCTTTTGGTCTTCTGTTCCTTGGACGCAAAATTCTATTTATCTCTTTTCTTGAGTAGCCGTTTTTTTCAAAAGCCTGCTTCAGATGTTTCATTTCAGCATCCAAATGTTCAGGTGTACATATCCGTTCCGCTCGATCGACAAGACTTTTTATGACACCCCTTTTTTGGTGTGGATGATGATTAGAAGTTTTGTGTAAATATCTGTCCGTATGTGTTGCCTTCCGAAAAACTTTATATTCCAAGCTTCCATCGAGCCGTCTCATAACTAAGACATCCGAGAAAGATATTCTGTTATCCTTTTCTATTTCCATGGTAAATTGTATTTTTGGGTGAATTTTATTTAGATAATCAAAGAAATCGTCCAATGCCTTTCCGTCATGAGACCAAACCACAAATGTGTCATCTACGTATCGATATCAACTAGATGGTTTATTATTAGCTTTGTCTAGGGCTGATTGTTCAAATTTCCCCATGTAAAGATTGGCAATCGCAGGGCCTAATGGATTACCCATTGCTACTCCATCAAGTTGTTCATAAAATTCATTATCCCACTGGAACAGACTTGATGTTAGACAATGTCTGAAAAGAATGAATGGAATGAATGGAAATTTTGATGAAAACTTGTAAAGCCACCAGATTGCATAATATGAATTACACATACGTACACACATTTACATATATAGAACTTAAAATGATCCTTAAACCTTACAGGTTAATTGAGGGAAATACAAAATGAGGATGTGACGATATTTTTCTAGTTCCTCCCGTAGGTCTATTATCTTGCACGTATTTGTGGTATGTGATATCCCAAGTTATCTTCAATGTTAGTGTGTCTTTATTAATCCTTGTGAGTGGGTGGCTTCTGCAGATTTACTGGTGCTCCAAGTTTTTTAGTTTAAATGCATCAGTGTGTTCAGAGTATCTTATTGTAAAGCTTCTTCCAGTCTGCCCAAGATAGAAGCTGGGGCAATTGCCACAATAAGTGTTGTAAATACTTGAATTTTCAAGGCTGGGGGCGTGATTTAGAAGCTGTAGAATATGTTGCACAATGTTTTCAATTTTTTATGTCTGGGTCCCATTTACCTTAAAATACAGAGTTTCACTTATTTAAATCACTAAACTTCTATTTATCTTTAATGCTGTCAACCAGCACCCAGTCCCTGAGTGGAGAAACTCCCCATCCCAGCCAGGAATCGACCCTGTGCCAATAGGACGACAGTCAGTCACGCTGACCACTCAGCTACTGGGATGAACGGGAAATTACAATAATACAAGAACATATATTGTGTTGTACGTAAGATAATTAGTTGTACACATACCTTGTAATCCCAGCTATTTGTCAGTGGAAAAAGAGTCACTCAAGTGTATGTACTCAGCTGTAATTGCAGGGTAGAGTCTAGTGCTGTGGGAATGAAAATATACAACTACTTAAGTCTATGGTTCATGTTTTTCTGTAGTATATATCAGGTCTCTAACCACTTACAAATTGATGTGTAATAATTCTTCCTCAGCTGATTAGCTTTTAGTTGTTTGTTATGACATGAATAGTACTTGGATGAGTGGTCCCTCTAGCAGGCCCAATTCTCTCTCCCGTAATCTAACAGTAAAATCCAGTCATCAGTCATTTGTTGACCATCTTGTACAATTGAGAATTCAATTTGGTTGTAATCACTTGTGATCAATCCATCTAGTACACGCCAATTCACCACTCTATTGCCTATGTTCTCTGTGGTCAGCGTTACATCTGAGAGATGCAACTCCTGCTCTACTTCTATAAGTTGGTGGAAACAGAGGAAAATGATATTTCCACTCGCAAATACTGATGTCGGTGATGTAACAGACTCCAAATCATCCCTATAATTTACAAAGTTAACTAAGGTGTTTCTCATTTCTAGAGAACTTCCAAACGTGTCTTCCACATACTAGACGCACACATCACAATCGATCTTTTATCACCCAAATAAAGTAGTAAAATGCGAAGAAGCAGTCAACCAAACAATTTACAAGGGAGGGAATAATGGCCCAGCGCAAACACATGTCCTTATTGAATCTTGTCAAATTTCCACTTGATCACGAAAGTTGCCCAACACATACTAAGTATTAGTTCACTATTCATCTGTCTAGAGGACAATACGGTTAAGTCAGCTACATTCCTACACTCCAACAGGCCTCTCCATTTGGACGGTTTCTACCATTAATAGGAAACGTGAATGATTCCCATCATGGGCGCTGCATGCCAAGCACCCACAGGTAGAATCATCGTAGGAAACCAGTCACATATATGTTTTATCATTGTACTTACAACCAAATGTTATGATTGTGGTCTCAGTTGAATGACATTCGACAATGAGCGAAGTATCAGAAGTACACCCTGCTGACAGCTGTGGCTCTCTACCATTCTTATGACTTGATGTATTCTTCGCTTTGCTGTCACAGTACTCCACGTCGAATCCATACCTTCCTTACGACTGGACATAGCCATTTCCTTTGGACATGTCAGAACACAAACACATACTTTATAAGCCTGATGCTCAAGGTGAACCTATCACAAACCGCCTACTACTAAGTATAATACTTCACCAATAAATGACTGCAGACGATACAAAATAATACTGACCGAAAATCAACAATGGGTGGACATGTCTCATAAGTTTTTCTTGTGAGTGCTACCACCATGTCTTAGAAAGAGAGGTGTAACCATCTTACATACCACTATATGTTTAAAAAAATAAAAAATTAGAAAAACCATATTTCAATCACAAGCCGTCTTGTTTTTCGGGTGCACACAAGTATCTATGTTAAAAGCTATACCGGCTTTATAAATCCACGTATGGCATTACCTATGAATGACTTGGTTTTTCCAGACAAATACCATGACACTGAATATAGACGGTGATTGACGGAGTGTGCATTATCACACCAGCAGTGTGTTAACACGCCGCCGACGGTGCACCCTCGTAATAAAATTATCGAATTTTGAAAGTGATTCAGCTAAGGAGCGTGGTATGAAACAGATATTTGGAACTTCCTCATGTTACTGCCACTAGATATTTGTCCAGTATTTGTAACACATTCTCTCTCGATGTCATATATTTCTGGCACTCTCATATCTCGAAATGAGCCACCTTCCTCGAACCTATCTGCAACAGTAAAATTCCAACATCGTTTTAGGTAGGCCCTATGCATCTTGCAACTACCCCTCAGACTTTGCGCTACCATCCCTGCAACTTTGCTCATGTGATTGTTCCAATGTAAGTTGGAACCGATAAGTCGGAGAGAGGCATATCTACCACCTCCTGCAACCTGTGTAGAAACAGGCAAAGCTGAGTTACTGTGACAGACCTGTGTTTTGACCATTCAATGGAAATGAAGCCTGCTCCTGCAACATGAGGCAGTATAAAAGACAGTACGGCAACTGGGGGAAGGACGTGGATTTTGCTGCTCCACTGTGGCGCTTCTCCAAACTACAAGCAGGTACTACAGATCCACATCCCTCAGGGTCCACTCACGCCTATCACCCCAACATTCTACCATCATTATGCTGTTCCACGCACCAGAAACAAATTACGAACTATAAAAGCTCCACTAACTTCATCCGACAGAGAACTCGATAAGATTATTATCACATCTCTATCCTCCCATATATCGAAAACAAATACCGTATGCGTGCCGGTATCCACAACATCTGTGATCCTATTAAATATACAGGTATTGGATCCACTCCACAAACCAGTTTAGTTTTATCACGTGTACTGTAGGAGGATGACCGTATCCCACAGATGATACTGTAAGTTACGAAGGACGCTCCCTGCGACCCCGTGTAATTGTCTAAAACTTTTTTTCCCTGCTGTAACACACTCTGTACACTGCCATACATTTTGTGGTATATGTATGAATGATTTAAGAGGACTGATTTTGTATGGCACAGGATAAGAATTGTATGTTTACTACATCGACATGGTACACAGTGATATACAGGTATTGTTGGGTTGGCGATCGGTTTCACACTCTAATATTCAAGCTCCTGTCCTCAGTGGGAGAATAGTGTAATTGAGTAAGAGTCTTTCCATGTTTGACGATATGTAGGGCACTTTGCAAGGTTTAGTCATTGGTGCAATATGGGGATCAGTGTAAAATAGTTTTTGCCACTGAAAGTCTCGTCTGCAGAAAGAAAAAAAAAAGGCAGACAGTGCTTCCACCCCCATTCATTCACAAGAACATCCTTTGTTCTGGGATGTTGTAGTCTCTACATTGCGGTGAGAACGTTTGCGTATGTTGAAAGCAGGAAGGATAACACACGACGGACGGGGTGCCACATTAGGACTGCGAGGAAGTACGAATTCACATTTTCCTGGTTGTTCTATCTATAGTGATGATGATTACAGTACAGCAACCTGCGTCATTTATGTCTTTCCAAGCATTACATCCGGGGGTGCGATATTCATTATCACATGTAATGCCTGACGTCTGTCCTTCATAACACTTGCTTGAGAGAATCTTGGCAGGATGCAGCACCTTCCAGAAGCGCTGATTGTAAGACTTTGTCAGATAATTTCCTAGGACTGAGGAGAATCGGGGCATATAGCTGGTGTGAGTGTAGGCATACCATTTTTTTGGGCACTGTACAGATATAAAAGATAACTGCATTGTTTGTGTAAAATATGTATATATTGCATTGTAAACTTACTGCGGCTTATGTTGTGACATGACTAGAGAAGATGAGTGTGTGTCCTATCGTGAGGGTCGTATAGATTCAGGACATCGATAATCGTGAGGGTCTGAGAGAGATCTTATATGTGGAAAATTATGTGCAATACAGATACTGAGATTCGTTCCACAACAACAGTCGTCAAGAGGAGACATTACCTGTACATCAGTGTCAGACTGTAGCAGCAATTGTAATATTTAATTGTAGTTACACTGGTAAATATGTTCCTGGCTTCCAATATTCTTGTGATTCCTGTAGTTATTTGATGATCTGTAGACAACTTTTGAGGGTTTAACTGTCAGTGCAATTTAGCGATCTGTGCAAATTAATTTTACCGCTGAAAGTCTCATCTGCAGAAAACAATGGCGAACGGTGCTCCCACTTGACCCGCACCACAGCTATGCGTCATTGCGCTAGCAACAGTAAACACGCAGGCATTCCAGAGGTTCATTTGGTGCTTATATAGATTGACATGTAACATCACTGTAACACTTGAAGTTTCACATGCCGTTGGCAGCGGAGTGAGTGCGATGGCTCATGCCGGCTCCAGTCGGGCGGTGGCTAGCGTCAGCGTAAACACGTGCATATCCTGGGAGCGTCTGCACTCTGCAAACGTGTCTTCACTGACTTCTGGTCGCGTCAGCAACTGTGCCTAAGTGAACAAGTATTTCTAGAGGAATTTCTCAGGTACCAAGTATGAAAGGGATATCACTACCTCATGCTTGTGGGACCCAAATGGGCAGCTGCGCGTCACTTGGCGGGGGGTGCCAGTGCATCCCGACTTCTGGGAGCGTGTGCGGTAGCCTCCTGTGCGAGCCAGTGGACAGGGGACGGCGTGCAGTGCCTGCGGACATTGTTCGCGTGTCTGTTGCACCACTTTGTGAGCAGGTCTGTAGGCTGTGCTATACATTATTTGGACAGTTTGAGTTGATTTCGTGTATGTACATCAGTGTACTGCATTATTTAGGAGGGGTTTGCATGTCTGCACTGAAGTTATTTCGGTAATTTAGGAATAGTTTGCGTGTGTGCAGAGCGTTATTTAAGGGTAGTTTACAGGTCTGTCGGCTGTGTGGAATGACCCCAATCATGTCAGAGAGTGTGTTCTGTATCTATCTTTCAAAATCCATTAATTGTTCGAAAATAAATAAAGTGCAGTCCTTCCTCTCTCCAGCAGCCCAGTGCAGGCTGAGTCAATTACCCTCCAATCCCTCGGAAGAGGTGACGGTCGGTTGACTTAAATTAGTGGAAGTAGCCCAGTTGACCTATCTTCCCGCCAAAATCTGCCATCTTGGATGATGTCATGTGCTGTTGCCAAGCTGCAGGCTGCTATTTTGGATACATCTGGCAACAATGGAGAGAGAGAGAGAGAGAGAGAGAGAGAGAGAGAGAGAGAGAGAGAGAGAGAGAGAGAGAGAGAGAAATGTCTCGTCTGAATACTCACCACCACCCAGGCCAAACCGCCAAGGATAGAAATTTGGAAAGGGTGTTGATTTCATACTGTAAACATCGTTTAGAAGGGATTTTTTCGGAATTCCACCCATGAGGGGGCAAAATAAGGGATGAAAGGTTTTCTTATAACATGTTGCTACTAAGGCAATTTTGAAGCTAAAACTACGAAAATTAGTGTTTGGTTTCTCAGCCAGAAATAAAAAGACAATTGTTTCAACATTTTTTCGAAGTTCAACTCCCAAAAGGATGAAGTACAGGGTGATTTTTTTAAATACTAAATCATTGAAGAAGTAGTAAAACATGGTAAAGCTACATCTATGAAAAATACATGAAGATAGTAACTGCTCTTGAAAGAACAGATACCATTGATGACCGTGAAGCTTCTCTAGAACAAATGATAATTAATTCAAACCCTTATCTGCCGACAGGTGTTGTTGATATATCTCTATGGGGACAGCTGAAAATGTGTGCCCCGACCGGAACTCGAATGTGGGATCTCCTGCTTACATGGCGGACACACTATCCATCTGAGCCACCAAAGACGATGAAGAATAGTGTGACTGTAGGGACTTATCCCTTGCACGCTTCCCGTGAGACCCACATTCCAAACTGTCCACAATATACATACATAATGTACCTAATTTGTATTTGCTCAGCAGGAGATCCCAGGTTCGAGTCCCGGTCGGGGCACACATTTTCAGCTGCCACCGTCGAAGTATATCAACAACACCTGTCGGCAACTGAGGGTTTCAATTAATTATCATTTACCTCTATGAAACTTCGTATTTAGCTTCTTAGTTGGCAACAACAAAAAATAATTGTTTCAGTGGTTTTAGAATTTCAATCCATCAGTTTGAAAATAGGGGAACATTTTATGAAAATATTTCATTACATTAAAACATTTTTAAAGCTAAATCCATGAAAATTGGTATTTCATGTGGCTATTAGAAATTTGTGTTATGGGATGTTACTTTCCGTGGGAATATTACCACAAGGCTGGATTAACAAAAACCTCCGACTCCAGCTGTGCGAATCGCTTTTTGGTCAAAAGTACATTTGGAAATGACCACACTTGTGTAGCCTCAATTAGCGTGAAAAGTTAAGAAGGAACAGACACTGTGGCAAATTGAATCTGTCAGAATTGCATAGAGAAGGACACGGATCTTCAATACACCAGTTATACAGTAGACCTAATGTACGTATTTTTGTTGCAATTACTAGGCAAGTGCGAGAGAAGCAGCTAACGCTGAACTAGTTTACTGATGTTTTCACAAAACGGGTAAAAAGGAAAAGCATAGGAAAATATTCAATTGTAACTAAATTTCCAAGACAGACTTTTAATTAAAAATACACCATCCACTAGGGCTCTAATTAATTTTCCCACAATTGTAATAGCATACAGAACTTTACAATCCATTATCATCATTTTCACATTTGAGTTGGCTTTGGCAGCTGTACATAGATAACACGTTCCCAGTGCATGTAAAATAGCCCCATCGAGAGAGAAAAATAAATCACATCCCGAGAAGACTGTGTTTAAATACATTCCACTGTACATCACCACACATCGTCGCCAATATTTGGCGAAATGGTGTGTTACACGTAGTTGTCTGCCGAACTATGCGATGAGAGAGAATCTTTTATGAATGAAAACGACTTTCATTTTCCATAGAAACTTAAAAAACAATGATACAGATGTATAAATGCTGTGATTGTGACATTTGCAAGATGCCAAGACAATTACTGCCGTCCCTATTTCTACTGTGAATAGCATTCTAGCACATATGTCAACAAATGTAAATTAATAAAAGTTCCTGTGTGCGCCTAATAATCCCTTCCTGGAAATTTTCCTTTGCCTTTGCTCTTCATTCCTTTTACGAAAATATTAACAAATACAATGTATTGAACACTATTTCGATTTATTTACAATGTGTGTAAGCAAAACTAAAAATTTATTCATACCAGGGATTCCACCTGTCCACTCTCTGATGACGTTCTGCACTCCTTCCGCTGCGTCAACCGCTGCCTTGCAAGTACACTAACATAAACGGCTCATCCCTCACCAAAAATGTTACTTTTTCGATTCCGTACCTCGAAACGAAACACAAATAGGATCGCTTTGTTGTCGTCTGTCTGTCTGTTAAAAACCCTTTTTTCTGGGACGGGTAGCCATACGGAGTTGAAATTTATGTCACATACTACGATATGCGGTCCCTCGGCCACGTAAAACTCTTCCGCTTCCAAGTCAATGCAATCAAACAATTCGATACTCGTATCACATATTTTGATTCTCGCAAACTCATTCACCAAAACCTATGGTGTACTTCCCATTGAGCCAGAATCATGAAAGACGGCAGGCTGCAAGGTTTAACAGTACAAGAAAAGGGAAACATCCGAAAACTGATAAATTGTAATTACACTGCCTGCAAAAAATTCACAACACTAAGATGCAGTTGTGTGACAAACACAAGTCGGTAGGCGTGTTTCTACACCTGAAAGTTGGGTCTATTCATATTTTACGCCAGTTGCATAAAAGTGGTGCTAGTAGAATCACTGTGAGGATTCAGATGAGGTTCGATATAAATACACACTGCAACGGTGTTAATTGTGGTGTCACCGCCAGACACCACACTTGCTAGGTGGTAGCCTTTAAATCGGCCGCGGTCCGCTAGTATACATCGGACCCGAGTGTCGCCACTATCAGTGATGGCAGACCGAGCGTCGCCACACGGCAGGTCTAGTCTAGAGACTCCCCAGCACTCGCCCCAGTTGTACAGCCGACTTTGCAAGCGCTGGTTCACTGTCCACATACGCTCTCATTTGCAGAGACGACAGTTTAGCATTGCCTTCAGCTACGTCATTTGCTACGACCTAGCAAGGCGCCATATTCAGTTACTACAAACCTCATGTCAGTATAGTTCTTCCCTCCTCACGCCAACCTGCGTGAGCTAAAATGCGTACATTTCAGCCTCCACTAGTAACACGGTGTTGGCTCTTCTGCCAACACAAAAAGCGACAAGGAGTAAAAACGGTGTTCTTCACTATACTGACATATGTTGTTGAGACTGCCCTGATTTCGTTGTGTAATGGCTTCGCCACAATCTCCAGATGTACTGTCCGAATTTTATCGCTTACAGAATCAGCAGTCGCAGGCATTACTGGTTGCCCTTGGACAGCTCGTCCAGGGTCAACGTGCAATGCAAAACGATTCGGCGGCCGCCGCTCCACCGCTAACGCAGCCACAACAAGCAGTTGCACCGGCCTTCAGACCTTTTGATGCTGCACAGAGTGGTCACGCCAATTTGGATTCCATCTCGCCGCCTACAGAATTCAAGGTAAAGGGCTGCAGCCTTTTGTTTTGTCGTCCATTGGTGTGCAAACCTACCGTGTGATAGTCAAATTATTTCCACCACGCGACGTAGCAACTCTGTCCTACGAAGAAATTTTGTCTCCATTAGATGAATAATTCAAACAACCAGTCAATGTTGTTGCAAAACGGTATACCTTCTTTCGTACAAAACTTACGGCAGGTCAGACTAATCGGGAGTGGATTGCAACCTTGCAAGGTCTTACTAGGAATAGGGCTTTTGAGTGTCAATGTGGACTCCCTTATTCAGATACAGTGGTGCATGACGCAATTGCACAGAACGTTTCTGATGTTCGTATAAGGGAACATATTTTGAAACTAGTCAATCCCTCCCTTCAACAAGTGGACATATTTGATCGACAGGAGACACTTGACTTTGCTCAGGAATAATTTGAAACTTCACCAGCCATGTGTCAGGTTCGCCAACCCGCCGGGCGAGCTGCAAGGAGCAGTAAACAGCTCTCGCGCCCGGCCGCGCCGCTGCCGCCAGGCTCTCAGCCACGTGTGCCGCGCAGGCAAGCAAATGCAGTGATCAAATCATCCCCGCGGTGCGCTACTAAACATTTGCGTGACAACTGCCAATCACGCCAAGCTATTTGCTTTTTACTGCAATAAAAAATGACATGTTCAGAGTGCTTGCCAGAAAAAGCTCAGATCGGACACTCAACACCATTCCAGGCCATTTGCTTCACGCCGGAATCTGAATCTAACCAAAGATACTCTGGCTCGCGACACTTCACCCATGGAAATTTATGTCATTCATTCCACTCCGACCAGTTCCACTCTCTCTAACGTTGACTGTGTTCGTCCCACAAATAGTGGGCGTCGACATTGCCGGAACTCCCGTCAAGTCGCAAGTGATTTTGTACCAGTGTCAGTTCACGTTGCACAAGACAGTTGCTCTTGTCAGCAGGACAAACTTTTTGTAGCCTTGGACATTAACGGCAAGGTGATACCATTCCAGCTTGATATTGGAGCTGCAGTTTCACTGATGAATCAAGACATGTACAAACTGCTGGGCACACCTCCGTTGGTGCTGCAAATGTTAACCAACTATTCAGATCAAGAGAACCCTGTGTTAGGACAGTGCAGCCTTCTTGCAACATACAGAGGACAAACAAAAGTTGTGTCATTTTATGTCCTTCGTTCTTCTTCTGCAGTGAACTTGTTTGGTGTTGATTTATTTCAGTTGTTTAACTTGTCTATAGTAAATCAGGTCCTATCAGTGAACCAGAATGTGCCTTCAGACAATGTTTCTCGTCCATGTGAAGAATTTGCAGACATTTTGGCCTTGGCCCTCGGTTGCGCTAAGAACTATAAAGCACATTTGGAACTGAAAGTAAAGGCGCAACCGAAGTTTTGCCTGTTGCTGAGGATAGGGCATTCGATTCCTCCGAACTTGCTTGCATGTTCATTGATTTGGAAACCGATGATGTGGTCGAATCGTTTCCGATTGATTTTCGTCGTGTAGCCACAGCCACAACTGCCAACCCTGTCCTTGCTCCCGTTCTGCGTTTTGTTGCTACGCAATGGCCCTTGTCAAAGTCACGGATCGGGGACCCGTTGGTTCGGCGATTTTTTGCTCACAAGGAGAGACTTTTTGTTAGACGTGGTGTTATGCTGTTGCGTTCTGATAATGATCAGTCCAGGGTCGTGGTACCATGTTCGTTACAGTCCTCTGTCTTAAGGCTTCTCCACCAAGGACATTGGGGAATAGTGAGAACGAAACAACTTGCTCGTCAGCACTGTACTTGGTTCGGAATCAATGCCGCGATTAAGACTATGTGCTCTTCTTGCATGGTGTGTGCCAAACAACAATCAGCACCACCGCAGAAATTCTCTGCATGACCAAAAGCCACTTTTCCTTGGCAGCGCTTACACATCGATTTTGTTGGTCCATTCTGGAATGCTCGATGGTTGGTTGTGATATTCATTCAGTAATTTTCCTTTTGTTGTCCGGATGTCTTCCACGATATCATCTGCCACCATACAAGAGCTATCTGCTATCTTTTGCATTGAAGGTCTTCCACAGACAATTGTTTCCGACAATGGCCCACAATTCATGTCTGCAGAATTTGTCATTCTGCAAGGCCAATGGTATTGAACATCTGACGTCCGCGCCGTTTTCGCCACAGTCAAACGGTGCCGCTGAACGATTGGTCAGGGCTTTCAAGTCACAGGTGTTGAAGTTGAAAGAGTGGCATTCTCGGGAGGACGCGTTATTGCTCTTTTTGTCCTCGTATCGCTCTCAGCCCCGAGATGGTCGCTCGCCGGCTGAGTTGCTCCACGGTCGCCCTCATCGAACCTTGATGTCTTTGCTACAACCGCGTCTCAGGTTCCTGTGCAGCGGCAGACACCTGCTCTTGCCACAGGTGACGTTGTCTACTACCATCACTATCGAGATTCACGGCGTTGGCTCGAAGGGCGAATTCTTCGCTGCCTCGGATGCACTATGTATCTGGTTTTGGGGGCCTCTGGTGAGGTGCGCCGGCATCGCACGCGATCTGCCGCTGTCCGTCTGCTTTCAGCGACGTTGCCGACTGGTCAGTGCCCCAGGGACCAATCTACTGGCTTGCCTCAGCCCCAGGTGTTACCGACGCTGCGTTACATTTTGCCCCATGGCGATGTGCCGCCGCCTGTTCTCCCGCCGGAGACACCCGCAGTGGACGCGTCGCTGCAACCGGCGGGCGCCTCCCTGGGTCACGCGCCGCCGATCGCTTCCCGTGACCAGTTTTCCTCCGACATGGAACTCTTGCCCGCTCCGGACCATATATCGCCTTCGCCCGTCGGGTGCCCCGGCCCGATGGAGGTCGACCCTTCAGCCCCTCCTGTCTCTCTGCGGGCGCATACACTGCATGTTGGCGTGTACCCTGGAGCAGGCTTTCAGGCGTACCCTAGCTCCCTGCGGTCCGAATGGCAGGGTGCGGTGGCACAGCCTCGCCTATTGTTATGCTCCCCACCTCGTCGCATACATCATGCGGTCCTCCCCACGGTGGGCGGAGGCCTTTTTCCACAACCGTCCGCCGATATGCGGGGGAGGAATGTGGTTTCACCGCCACACTTGCTAGGTGGTAGCCTTTAAATCGAAAGCGGTCCGTTAGTATACGTTGGACCCACGTGTCGCCACTATCAGTGATTGCAGACGAAGCGCTGCCACACGGCAGCTCTAGTCTAGAGACTCCCTAATACTCGCCCCAGTTGTACAGCCGACTTTGCTAGCGATGGTTCACTGTCTGCATACGCTCTCATTTGCAGAGACGACAGTTTGGTATAGCCTTCAGCTACGTCATTTGCTATGACCCAGCAAGGCGCCATATTCAGTTACTACAAACCTGACATCAGTATAGTTCTCCCTCCTCACGCCAGCCTGCGTGAGCTAAAATGCGTGCATTTCGGCCTCCACTAGTAACATGGTGTTGGCTCTTCTGCCAACACAAAATTATTTAAGGACGCCTTTAAGGCAATGAGGACACCGTCGTCAACACCTTACCGAGTGAACGAGGTCGTGCAATTGGGCAACGAGATGCCGGATGTTCCTTCTGCTAACGACTCGGCACGAATGTAGCCACCATACATGACTGCTCGGAACGGTGCTCAAAACAATGTGCGGTTGCAAGAAGATCGGGAAGAGCACGGAGTTCGGCGAACGACTCTGGCGTATTGTACAGCAGCATCTGCTGCAGCAGTTTGAGCAGTAGTTTCCAGTACAATGATACAACAAACTGTTACAAATCAGTTACTTCGAGTACAGCTCTATGCCAGATGCCCTGTACCGTGCATTCCACTGACTCCAAACCGTCGCCATTTGCAACTTGAGTGGTGTCAAGTGAGAGCTCCCTGGAGGCCGGGATGAGGTCCGTTATGTTTTCTGTTGGAAGATGGTTCTGCCTCGTATCCAATGATGGCCATGTGTTGGTTATGAGGCGGCCAGTTGAATGTCTGCAACCAACCTGTCTGCATGCTGGACACACTGGGAGTGCACCTGGAGTTATTGCCTGGAGTGCAATATCATATGACAACAGGAGCACTTCTGTGGTAAAAATGTAAATGTCATGTGACTAGGGCCTCCCATTGGGTAGACAGTTCGCCGGGTGCGAGTCTTTAGATTTGACGCCATTTCAGTGACATGCGCATTACTGGGGATGAAATGATGACGATTAGAACAACACGACACCCAGCCCCTGAACGGAGAAAATCTCCGACCCAGCCGGGCCCTTAAGATTGACATTCTGTTGTGCTGACCACTCAGCTACTGGGGGCCGACACTTTTGTGGTTATCCTGTGTGTCCTGCCTAGAAATTTGTATGCTACACTAGTGATTCGACCTGTTGTTGCCATTGACGAACAGCGTTCGGGAGGTGTTTACCGAGAGGTTTAACGCTCACCTGCGCACCACTGCACGTCCTACAGTGTGTTTACATGTAGCCTAGGCCAGCTCGATCACTAGATCTGTCTCTGATCGAGAACATATGGGCCATAACTGGAGGTGTCTTCTGCATACAGCATTAACTATCCTCGTGTCAGTTGACCCCCCTGCGGGTCCGGGGGTTAGAATAGGCCTGAGGTATTCCTGCCTGTCGTAAGAGGCGACTAAAAGGAGTCCCTCCCCATCAGGGGGATAGTTAGCGCCTGCGTCCAGAGACAGATGGTTTCACGACCTATATTTGCGTTCATTTTGGTTTTTCACTTCTTCTGGTTTCTTCCTAATTTGGTTGGTTCCTTTCATTATTCTTCTCCATCTCACTGTCTTACTTACTCTTCTCCTTGCCTTCTTCTCCTTGCCTTCTTCTCCTTGCCTTCTTCTCCTTGCCTTCTTCTCCTTCTCTGGTCTCCGCTTCGGCGTTTGAGACAGTCTGTCCTTTCTTTCCCTCTCTCCTTTCTTTTTCCTCTTCTTCCTTCCTTCCTCCCTGTGCGTGCCTGAAGGCCGACCCACACGTTCGCACGCGTAGCCGGTGACGGGGTAACGCGTAATTCCCCACCCTGGCTAGACAAGTAAGGCACGCACGTACCCCCTGGTAAAGGCCAGGCCCAGGGAGGGGTGATTGCCTGAGCTGACACCTTCCGACTGTGCCGATTGGTCCCTCCGTCCTTTCCCGGGAAGTGTGACCTGAGGTGTGACCTGAGGTGTGAACAATCACCTAAGGTGGGAGTGCCCTCTGAGAGGGTCCCCACAACGAAGGAGCGCGCCATCGGAGACGCTGGCAATCATGGGGGATTCCTCCGCAATGGATTTCTCTTCTTCTTCTCTCTCGACTTCTGCCCACAAACGGAAACTTGACCAGCCACAAGTGACAAAAGTATTACCGCCTGCCCCACAGTTCCTCGTAGTTTCTCGATCTGAGGACGGAAAGGATTTTTCCTCTGTCAACCCATTCGTTATCCAGAAGGGCGTAGATGCCATAGCCGGATCTGTCAAGTCTTGTACCAGGTTGCGTAATGGTACCTTGTTACTAGAAACTGAGAGCGCCTTTCAGGCACAAAAACTGCTTCGTGCCACACTCCCTGTACACGTTCCCTGTCCGGGTGGAGGCTCACCACACTTTGAATTCGTCTCGTGGAGTGGTCTATAGTAGATCACTCGACGGATTGACTGACGAGGAGATTCAGTCTTTCCTCGCTGAGCAGGGCGTGACGGCTGTCCATAGGGTCATGAAAAAGGTCAACAATGACCTCGTACCGACCCGGACACTTTTCTTGACCTTTGATAGTGTTCAGCTGCCATCACGCATCAAAGCAGGCTACGAGGTTATTTCTGTTCCCTCCTATGTCCCGACACCTACGCGCTACTACCAGTGTCAGCGTTTTAATTACACTCGCCATTCTTGTTCCAATGCGGCTACATGTGTGACTTGTGGCAGGGATGCCCATGCGGGTGACTGTCCACCTCCGTCTCCTCGTTGTGTGAACTGTCACGGTGACCATGCAGCGTCCTCCCGCGACTGTCCTGTCTACAAGGAAGAACGCTGTATCCAAGAAATTCGAGTCAAAGAGAAAGTCTCCACCTCGGCTGCTCGCAAGCTATTCGCTAGCAGGAAGCCCACGTTGCTCCCAGTGGGGATGTACAGTACTGTCCTCGCCTCTCCTCGGACTACCAGGGAGGTGGCGATGCAGACATGCGATCTGACCTTCAGCACTATGGCCATCCGTTCGGCCAGTGCTAAGATTGCCCGGTCGACGTCTCCTTTTCCTCCCGTCGCCCCTCCGACACAAGCACCTTTATCAGCTTCTGCCAGGACGAAGACCCAGAAGTCAGAAGCACGGGCCTTCAAGAAAGAACCGTCTCGTGCAGACCTTCTACGTACCTCGAACCCTCAGCCATCCACCACTCCTTCCACAAAACGACCTTCCAAGAAGGCTCATGGGAAGCACATTTCTCCTTCCCCGCCACGGTGCATTTCTCCTCCTACGCCACCCAGGGGTTGCCGCCCCAGGCTGTCATCCGTTTTGCCTGGCCGCACCGTTGGTAGCCGAACATCTGGCCGTTCACCAGCGGAGGAAGCTCCCCCTCCCGGCCATCTTCACAAGATGGCCGATGAACCTATAGAACAAATAGACGATGACTATCCACCTACTGCTAGCGGCGGCAGTGCTCGCTCGAAGCCGGGCCCTCAGCGGCCTTCTAGATGACCCCTTCTTGCATCTTCTTCCTCCCCCGAAAACAGGTAGAGGAGGCTCGGCCACCTAATTTCCACTCCTCGAATTGTGAAAACTACAATGCCCCATTCACCATGCGGGAACTCGAAAATGCACTTACCCGGTCACGGTCCTCCGCTCCGGGGCCTGATTCTATTCATATTCAGATGCTGAAGAACCTTTCTCCTGCGGGTAAAGGTTTCCTTCTTCGTACTTATAATCGCATCCGGATTGAGGGACATGTTCCCGCATGCTGGCTCGAGTCTATTGTTGTACCGATTCCTAAGCCGGGGAAGGAAAAGCACTTGCCTTCCAGTTATCGTCCCATCTCGCTTACCAGCTGTGTCTGTAAGGTGATGGAGCGAATGGTTAACTCTCGTTTGGTTTGGTTGCTCGAATCTCGACGCCTACTTACCAATGTACAATGTGCATTTCGTAGGCGCCGCTCTGCTGTTGACCATCTGGTTACCTAGTCGACCTTCATTATGAATAACTTCTTGCGGTAGCGCCCGACTGCGGCTGTGTTCTTTGATTTGGAGAAGGATTACGACACCTGTTGGAGGGCGGGCATTCTCCGCACCATGCATACATGGGGCTTTCGCGGTCGCCTCCCTCTTTTTATTCGTTCCTTTTTAATGGATCGACAGTTCAGGGTACGTGTGGGTTCTGTCCTGTCACACCTTTCGCCAGGAAAATGGGGTGCTACAGGGTTCCGTTTTGAGCGTCGCTCTCTTCGCCATAGCGATCAATCCAATAATGGATTGCCCCTCAGATGATGTATCAGGCTCCCTTTTCGTGGACGATTTTTACCATCTATTGCAGCACGCAGCATACATGTTTCCTGGAGCGCTCTCTTCAGTGTTCTCTTGACCGTCTTTACTCCTGGAGTGTCGCAAATGGCTTCCATTTTTCTGCCGAGAAAATGGTCTGTATTAACTTCTGGCGCTACAAAGAGTTTCTCCAGCCGTCCTTACGACTGGGCCCCGTTGCTCTCCCATTCGTGGAGGCCACAAAATTTTTAGGTCTTACATTTGACAGGAAACTTAGTTGGTCGCCACATGTCATATTTGTGCGCCCGTTGTACCCGTTCTCTAAATGTCCTCCGTGTTCTCAGTGGCACGTTGTGGGGAGTGGATCGAACCGTCCTACTTCAACTATATCGGTCGATCGTCCGCTCCAAGCTGGATTATGGGTGCTTTGTATACTCCTCTGCACGGCCGTCCATCTTACGCCGCCTCAACTCCATACAACATCGGGGTTTACGGCTTGCGATCGGAGCGTTTTATACTAGTCCCGTCGAGAGTCTTCATGCTGAAGCCGGTGAATTGCCACTCACCTACCGGCGCGATATGCTGCTTTGTCGTTACGCCTGTCGGCTTCTGTCAATGCCCGAACACCTATCGTATCGTTCCTTTTTTGACGACTCTCTGGATCGTCAACACGGGTTGTTTGTCTTTGCCCTGCTACCCCCTGGAGTTCGCTTTCGTCGCCTCCTTCAACACCTTGATTTTTCACTCCCTGCAACCTTTAGAGTGGGCGAGAGCCACACGCCACCTTGGCTCCAGGCTCAGGTTCGCGTTCACCTTGACCTCCGCTTGCTCCCAAGGGAGGTTACCCCCGGTTCAGTATACCACTCCCGTTTTGTCGAACTTCGTTCGAAGTTCATTAATATGACCTTCATTTATACGGATGGCTCTAAGACCAATGACGGGGTCGGGTGTTCTTTTATTGTCGGTGCACAAAGTTTCAAATAATGGCTACATGGCCATTGTTCGGTCTTCACAGCTGACCTCTTTGCCCTCTACCGGGCTGTTCTTTACATCTGCCGCCACCGACATTCTGCTTATGTCATCTGCTCTGATTCTCTGAGCGCCATCCAGAGCTTCAGTGATCCATATCCGGTTCACCCTTTCGTGCACCGGATCCAACGCTCTCTTCAGCAGCTGGTGGACGACGGGTCTCCAGTTAGCTTTATGTGGGTTCCTGGCCATGTCGGTATCCCTGGGAACGAAGCTGCAGATGCCGCGGCCAAGACTGCGGTCCTCCAGCCTCGGACGACTTCTTGTTATGCCCCTTGATCAGATTGTAGCACGATCATTTGTTGGCGCATATTATCGCTGTGGCATGCCGATTGGGCTGCACTTAGGGACAACAAGCTTCGGGCCTTGAAACCTTTTCCCGCAGCTTGGACGACGTCCTCACGTCCTTCTCGGCGGGAGGAGGTCCTTTTGGCCTGGTTAAGAATTGGAGACTGCCAGTTCAGCCATCGCCATCAGCTGACGACAGTGCCGGCGCCGTTCTGCCCATGTGGGCAATTGCTGACGGTCCGCCACATTTTAACGTCCTGTCCGGATTTTACTACGCTGCGTCTTAATCTTGGCCTACCATGTACTCTGGATGCCATTTTGGCGGATGATCCAGGAGCTGCTGCTCGCGTTCTTCGTTTTATCAACTTGACACACCTGTCTAAGGATGTTTGATTATTCTGTTTTTTTTAATCCTATACCTGTTAATACGTCTTTTATAGTGTTGTCCCTTTTAGTTGCTGTTTTAATCTTGTGCCTCGCGGTGCATTCCTAAATTAGTCAGGGCACTAATGACCATTGTAGTTGTGCGCCCTAAAACCACAAAAAAAGTGTCAATTGACCAAATGCGATGAGCGTGAAAATATGATCCACACACTGACATTGCTTTGAGCAAATGTACTGCAGAAGAATAATAGTAAAACTGAAGCTATTGTTTCAGTCTGAATGCTCCCAGTCGTGATAACATAACATAACAGTAAAATTCTTAGGATTGCATGTAGACAAAAGGTCAGCTGGGATACCCACAGAGGAAGTTACGTGGCACATTGTCACGTGTCATCTATCTGCTATAAGAGTTGAGAAGTGTCAGTAAAGAACGCCTGTTCTATGCATATTTTGCATTCTTCCATTCCCACTTGACTTATGGAATACTATTACTGGGTAATTCTGTAGGCTCACAATTAGTGTTTAAATGGCAAAAGAAAGCCATAAGGTGCATAGCAGGACTCCGCCCATATTAATCACATACAGATTGTGTTAAGAAACCAAATATGACATTGCCTGGCCTGTATATTTACAACTGCCTTGTCTACGTTAAAGAGAATCTGAGTAAATTTGACTTACGGAGGACATTTCATGACCATAACATAAGTGGACATACAATTAATATGCCATATGTTGGGCTTGCAAAGATACATAAGTTAGAAATATCTTGGTCCTGTCTGCTTCAACAAATTAACTCAAAATGCCTACACAGCACCAGTAAATAAATTTAAAACTAGTCTTTTGAGGTGGATGAAAAGTAAAGTAATTTACTTTGCTCTAGAGTTCCTAGAGCATGTGACAAATGACATACTTTCCTTGTGGGAATGAAGAATAAATTAACTGCAAACTATACATGTCACACTGTGCAACTATCTTATTATCGTATCATGTAGTTATTGTTAATTATCTGTTTGATTTTGTATTTGTCATTTGCTGAACAATGTAGTTCATTTATTTTGTAATTGATCTATTAGGAAACGTTTTGTTGTTATTGGCATTTGCATAAATATGTATCGTATCCATCTTGGATTATTATATTGTAGTTAATGACAATTGTCCAAGTTTATATTATTATTATTATTATTTCTTTCTTATCTCAGACGTTATGTCTGGTCAAAAGTAGAAAGTCATGCGGACCTTGATCAAGCGTGACTTCCTTTTAACTGTACGGTATATGTTATATTGCATTTAGGAACTTTCGGGTAATTGAACATGTATCAATAATTATGGATTTCTGTAGTTTGGATGTAGCTGTATTGCATTGATGTACTGGTAGATATTGTGTGGTATGACTCCTGTAGTTCATAGCATAATTGGTATAATGTCAACATTATCCTGATGCCACATCCTTGACTTCCTCGGCAAGTTGGATGTATTTTTAAATTTTTTCTCCTATTTTCTTTTGTATATTTGTTGTATTGGGTATGAATATTTCGATTAGTTTTGTTAATTTCTTCTTTTTATTGGTATGATGTCAGGTTTGTTATGTGGTGTTGTTTTATCTGTTATAATGGTTCTGTTCCAGTATAATTTGTATTCATCATTCTCCAGTACATTTTGTGGTGCATACTTGTATGTGGGAATGTGTTGTTTTATAAGTTTATGTTGTAAGGCAAGCTGTTGATGTATTATTTTTGCTATTTTGTCATGTCTTCTGGGGTATTCTGTATTTGCTAGTATTGTACATCCGCTTGCGATGTGATCTACTGTTTCTATTTGTTTGCAAAGTCTGCACTTATCTGTTGTGGTATTGGGATCTTTAATAATATGCTTGCTGTAATATCTGGTGTTTATTGTTTGATCCTGTATTGCAATCATGAATCCTTCCGTCTCACTGTATATATTGTGTGTTAGATGATACGGGTGCTTGCCACGTAGTGTTTTCTTTTTCCAATTTACTTTCTTCATATCTGTTGATGTTATGTGATCTAAAGGGTTGTAGAAGTGGTTATGAAATTGCAGTGGTGTAGCCGATGTATTTGAGTGATTGCTTTGTGTATTTTGCTAGTTTCTACTCATTCTAGAAAGAATTTTCTTAAATCGTCTACCTGTCCATAATGTAGGTTTTTTATGTTGATAAATCCCCTTCCTCCTTCCTTTCTGCTTAATGTGAATCTTTCTGTTGCTTAATGTATGTGATGTATTCTATATTTGTGGCATTGTGATGGTGTAAGTGTATTGAGTGCTTCTAGGTCTGTGTTACTCCATTTCACTACTCCAAATGAGTAAGTCAATATTGGTATCGCATAAGTATTTATAGTTTTTGTTTTGTTTCTTGCTGTCAATTCTGTTTTCAGTATTTTTGTTAGTCTGTCTATATTTTTCTTTTAGTTCTTCTTTAACATTTGTATTATATATTCCTATTTATGTCTGTATCCTAGATATTTAAAGGCATCTGTTTTTTTCCATCACTTCTATGGAGTTGCTGTGGTTATCCACTATGTAATCTTCTTGTTTAGTGTGTTTTCCCTTGACTATGCTATTTTTCTTAAATTTGTCTGTTCCAAAAGCCATATTTATATCATTGCTGAATACTTCTGTTATCTTTAGTAATTGGTGGAGTTGTTGATTTGTTGCTGCCAGTAGTTTTAGATCATCCATGTGTAACAAATGTGTGATTTTGTGTTCGTATGTTCCAGCAATATTGTATCCATAATTTGTATTATTTAGGATGTTGGATAGTGGGTTCAGAGCAAGGCAGAACCAGAAAGGACTTTAAGCATCTCCTTGGTATATTCCATACTTAATCTGTATTGGCTGTGATGTGATATTATTTGAATTTGTTTGGATATTAAGTGTGATTTTCCAATTTTTCATTACTATGTTTAGGAACTGTGTCAATTTAGGATCTACTTTGTAAATTTCCAATATTTGCAGTAACCATGTGTGGGGTACACTATCAAAAGCTTTTCGGTAATCAATGTATGCGTAGTGTAGCGACCTTTTAGTTTTTAGCTTGATATGTTACCTCTGCATCTATTATCAGTTGCTCTTTACATCATTATGCTCCTTTGCAACAGCCTTTTTGTTCTTCATTTATAATTTTGTTCTGTGTTGGATGTGTCATTAATTTCTGTGTAATGACTTAAGTTAATATTTTGTATATTGTTGGTAGGCATGTTATGGGGCGGTATTTAGCTGGGTTTGCTGTGTCTGCTTGATCTTTAGGTTTCATATAAGTTATTCCATGTGTAAGTGTATCAGGGAATGTGTATGGGTCTGCAATGTAACTGTTAAATAATTTAGTTAGATGTGAATGTGTTGAGGTGAACTTATTTAGCCAGAAATTTGATATTTTATCTTTTCCAGGGGCTTTCCAATGGGCATACAATTAATTGCTCGGGTGACTTCATGGTGCAAAATTATCACTTCAGGCATTTGTGGTATCATCTTGTATGTGTCTGTTTCTGTTTGTATCCACTGTGCATGTCTGTTATGTTGTACTGGGTATGACAATATGTTGCTCCAGAAGTGTTCCATGTCTGTTATGTTTGGTGGATTGTCTGTTTTAATGTGTGTGTTATCTATTGTCTGGTAAAATTTCATTTGGTTTGTGTTGAATGTTCGGTTTTGTTTCCTTCTATTTTCACTTTTTTTGTATCTCCTAAGTTGTTTGCCCAATGCTTGTAATTTCTGCTTCTTTTCATCTAATTGATCTATCACTTCTTGTTGTGAGATTTTACCTAACCTTTTTCGTTTTTTG
The DNA here is from genome assembly GCF_023897955.1 of Schistocerca gregaria. Lineage (NCBI taxonomy): Eukaryota > Metazoa > Arthropoda > Insecta > Orthoptera > Acrididae > Schistocerca > Schistocerca gregaria. The sequence continues at coordinate 41,409,546 of NC_064925.1, read as the reverse complement.
TCTGATATTTCTTTTCTTATAGATTGTGTTAGCTGTTCAATGTCTTTTCTCAGTTTTTCTATTCTGATCTGTAGCCTGTGTTGCCATGCTGGTTTTGTGGTTTTTTCTGTGTGTTGGTTGGCTCTGATCTCTGCCTAGTGTGTATATTTAGTGTAGTGAGTGCTGCTATATAAACCAGTAGTTGTAACTCTTCCATGGTTGTGTTTTCATTTATTTTGTTGTGTATGATTGTGTTGATAGTTTTTATTGTTGTTTCAACTTGTGGGTTATTTGGCGGTCTATGCAAGAGTGGTCTAATGTCTGTATTTGTGTCTTTGTATTCTATATCTGTCAGCTGCAATTTTTCTTCTATATCTAACATGTCACTTAGTGTTCTATTTGTACTTGTTCTGGTGGCAGTCTTAAGATTTCATTTTCCTCTGATTGTTCAATTGATGTGTGTTGTTCTTTGTTTGCTCTGGGATGTGGGAGTCCATTACTGTATTTTCTTCTTCTTCTTCTTCTTCTTCTTCTTCTTCTTCTTCCTTCTTCTTCTTCTTCTGATTGCACATTATTTTATTCCAGTATTTGTTGTATTTGTTGTACTTGTTGTTTGATGTTTTCTAATTCTGACTGGGGTATCCTGTTATTTTTTATTATTACACAGATCTGATCAGCTAGTCGTTGTTCTGTTAAAAATTTTAATTCTGGGTATCTGGTAATAAATGTTGTGTATACTTGTTATCTGTATCCAGTTGTGTTGGTTCCTAGGTTTGTTGCTTGGTAATAACAGAACATGAGGTGTCGATTAACTTCATCTGACCATCTCATCCTTTGTCTTTGTTTTCCTTCTAGGGTGGTTGCAGGAAGCATATCCTGCAAAACACCTCTATTTGGATTTAAATCATTTTCCAGTTGGTAGCAGTGTCGTTACCATTATTATTATTGTTGTTGTTGTTGTTGTTGTTGTTGTTGTTGTTGTTGTGTTAACACTGTTGACACCAACTGCATGTAAACATTCTCAGAGGTGGAATAAAATATTTGTATTTGTATCTGCCACCCGTGCAACACAATGTATGGGAGTTTGCATAATGGCAGTTACAGCGATTATTAATATACCAGTGTTTCAAATTTTCAATGGCTTATCTCACACTTACATTAATCTGCGATCAAGCAACCTTAATCACTTAAATAGACCTAGACAAATGTATTCCCAAAAATTTTATTACTCTACATCGATTACTTTTGGTGTTGTAATTTTTTTTTCCCGTCAGTATATACCACCATAAATATTTTCTTCCTGCCATTACAAACTTACATATAATTCATAATCTGTAAAAAGTCTCAAGGAACTACTGTAGTGATTTTGATTTCGTTTCCAGCAATAGGTAAAATGATTGAGAAGGAAAGTTTGCCTGTATCACTTACAAATATTTTGTGTAATTGCCTGAGCTAAGATGAAACGAATCCCCTCACCGCTATGAAATTGACACCTTTGTCATCTAGCGACAATAGGTGTAAGGCCTACTTCTGCGCTGACAGCCTACGCCTGTGACATGTACAGTATCTATAATGGTTCTGAACATAGTGGTACTGGTAATTGATGCAGGAATGCACTTAGTTTTTTGATACAAGTTCCAGTATCTCAATTTCTACAGAACAATTCAATGGTTGTATGACAAACAGCTGTACCATTTTCTTCCCCAGGGACTCCCATCAGATCTTACCAGTAATCGCAATAGGGACAAGAGCAGATGAAGTCATTGCATGTGCAATTGCTAGTTGGCATTGCATGTTAAAATAACTCAAAAAAAATTAATAAAATAAATTAGAAATTACAATAGCAAACTCAAAATTACAAAAAAAATTAAAATTTAACACAAAAGCATTCTTAAGTCAAATTCTCATCTAAATCTATCCATCCAGATATTTTCCCTAAACAGCTGGCCATCTGGAGCTCCCACTTGTCACTGTCATTTTTAGCAAAAACCCAGCAGCAAACATGGGCAAAATCAGTGGTGATGGGTAGGCATGGACCCTCGTGAACTCAGATGACTGGATGACAGCTGCCGGTACATCATTCTCTGTTGCTTCAACTCTGGGCCAGAGGTTATCAGTCACTACGTCTGGCAATCTGTGGCACGACAACCCGTGACAGTGTGTTTGTAGCGGGTGACGGATAAGGAGAACTTGCTGGCCAGAGTAACAGTCCAGCACCCTCTGTACAGAGGTGTGTTGGTCTGATCTGTGGGAGAGTGCCACAGAGAAGTTAAAAGAACTGAACTGGCAGATGCACAAATACAGATATAAAGTGGCCAGAGAAAGCCAACTGACGAAGTTTCAAAATTGAGCTTTAGTGACAACTCTAGGAATACACTAGAACCCCCTGTGTACAGCTCTCATTGGGATTATAGTTATGAGATCAGACTAATTATAGCACATGCACACAGGCATTTGAACAATCATTCTTCCAGCACACCAACTGCCAATGGAATGGAAAGAAGCATGTGATGCATAAAATCAAAGTAAGGAGAAAATCAATATTATGAATAAATCATTGCACAAAAGAAACAAAACCACTGTGGTAACAAAATACATGGGGCCCACTATAGAGCCTTTTTTTCTTTTTTTTTCTTTTTTCTTTCCTTTCTTTTTTTCTTCTTTTTTTCTTCTTTCTTTTCTTTTTTTCTTCTTTCTTTTCTTTTTTTCTTCTTTCTTTTCTTTTTTCTTCTTTCTTTTCTTTTTCTTCTTTCTTTTCTTTTTTCTTCTTTTTTCTTTTAACCGACAGGACTGTGACAGTAAAACTGGCACCATATTTCCAAAAAAGCATTATATATTCATTGAGCAAAATACCAACCAAAATACACAAAAGTCATGAGCAGTGGCTTTAGGAGTTTGGATATCCAGAAAAATTCGGTGTAATTATTGGGTTCCATTTTCAGCCACTCTTAACTGAAGACACCAAATCATCATCAAGTATTGAACACTGCTGACAATTTGTACACATCACATGTGCTGGAGTGTGACAGTCTACAGCATAACCGAGTGCAGTTACATCACAGATAGAACTGTGACTGAACTGTTGAGGTGTGAGAGGGAAATATATTTAACTGTCTCACCTCACCTGTGTGCTGGTACTTCCAAAATAATACTGGTCAATTATGCATTTGTGTGTGCACGATATCTGTATCTGTATCTGTTATGTATGCTATTACTTAAATGAATTTTTTCATTACAATACAGACTTTCATGTCATTCAGTTAAAACATTGCCACTGTTTCATGCTTACATCGGGGAATGACGTGTACACGTATGGCTGACTAGAATTTTCCCCCTTTTGCACTAGTATGTAAAAAACAAGTAAAAAAAATTATGAAACCATACAAAGAAACATAACAAGGAAGACAATGATGTTTGGACAAATACATCTAATAACCCAGAGCTTGTTCCCACGAATGGAGGACCAGTGGTGATGCCAAAGTGACGCAACCTGCCAAGAGGTGGCAACGCGGAGATCGCAGGGAATGCGAGACCTAGTGGGCTGAGGTACGAGGACTGCAGCCACGCCAGCAGCCTCGTTTCCTGGCAAACCGATGTGACCGGAAACCCACATATACGTGATGGTGGCTCCATCAGGAGTGAGCAAGTGACAGCTTTGTGGCCCCATTGCACTAAAGGATACACAGTCTGCACCACACAGAGGCTATGAAGGGCACTGGGAGAATCTGAGCAGATGATGCAATTGGAAAGCCTGTGTTGCTGGATGTACTTTGAGGTCTGACACAGGGCGAAGAGCTATGCTGTAGATACTGAGCTGTGCTCCAGAAGTTGATACCAAAAAAAGTTGGTGCAAATGACGAAGGCACACCTGACACCAAGGTCATTCTGAGAGCGATCAGTGTACAGAGGTACTATCGCGATGTTCCGTGCAAAGGTCGTGAAACTATAGGTGATACAATGAGACTGGAGTAGTGTCCTCATGAGGCAAATGAAGGCCGAGGTGAACATCGACTGCCGCACAAAACCAAAGTGGTGAAGGGTTCAGTCATCCAGATAGTAGCATGAAGTTAAGTTGCAGGAGCAAGAGCCGAAAGCAAACTCCAGTAAGTAACCAGCGATCGAGGGAGGGTGGTCAGGCATGGCAGACAAGCAGCATATGTGTGTACTTAGGAGAAAGGCACGGCAGTAGGACAACAGTACTTCACCTGCTTCTGCTTACAGACTCTCAGACAGGCTAGTGTAAAAGATGCCAGTGGCCAAACGGATACCACGATAGTATTGAGATGGTGTAAGAGGGAAGGACGTGCAGATGCAAAAAAACAAAACACCCATAGCCTAGGTTCTAATGGACAAGGGACTGGTACAAACAGAGGGGGTGTACCGATAAGCTCCCCAGGAAGCACCACAGAGGACACGTAGGATATTGAGGGACTGCATACAGTGGGCAGCCAGGTATGACATGTGAAAGACCAAGAAATTTTTCTATTCAGCATGTGTGCCAGAAATTTCATAGTATTTGACAAACCGAAGAGCAACAGGTCCAAGATCTAAAGATGATAGAAGAAACCAATTGCAATGGCAGAAATTCATGCAGACTGTTTTGTCAGTGGAAAAACGAAAGCCATTGTTAATGCTCCACAAGTACAGACATGGGAGATATAGCTAAAGGTGCCTCTTGTGGAGACAAGTCTGTGGAGAACTGCAATAGATGGCAAAATTGTCAACAAATATGGAGCCAGAGATGCCTGGGTTAATGGTGATAGCAAAGAGTATGACGCTCAGGACAGAACCCTGAGGCACATTGTTTTCCTGGATAAAGTTGTCAGACAAGGCAGAACCCACACCTACCTTGAAAACTAAGTCTTCTAAAAATTCCTGAAGCAAATGGGGCATGCAACTATGGAAGACCCATATGTCGAGAGTATGGAGAATACCAGTCCTCCAGCAGATGTACCAGACTTTATCCAAATCAAAGAAAACAGTCACAGTCTGGGATTCCTGCAGGAAAATATTCATGACACAATGGATAGAGAGATGACATGGTCAACTGTGGAATGTGTCCTTAAAACCCACATCCTTTCGTCTTTCCCTCTCCTTCACTCTTTCCTGATGAAGCAACCGTTGGTTGCAAAAGCTTGAATTATGTGTGTATGTTTGTGTTTGTTTGTGTGTCTATCAACCTGCCAGCACTTTCATTTGGTAAGTCACATCATCTTTGTTTTTAGATATATTTTTCCCATGTGGAATGTTTCCCTCTATTATAATGATAACATTTGTAAGATATTCTACCTGGTCATCACAACTGAGGAAATGTTGTTCATCAAAGGCAGCCATGGTGGAGTAGAGCCACCAATCGACCTTAGTGCACTGCCATTTGGGTGTGCATGTAGGTGGAGTAGGAGTCAGCAAACAGAAAATGGTTGCTTGAGGATGTGTCAGAACGGACCACTCTAGATGATGGGCAAGCTGGGCAGTGCAGAAGGAGGCACAAATGGGAATTAGTGTGTGTGGAATATGAAAAGAACGTGGGTGCTCCCATGTTAAAGGAGGTTATGTTAAGTTGACTGAGAAGGTTAACCAAGAGGGCTCCTCTTGGAAAGGTTCTAGGAGAACCCAATGGGGACAATGTGCATTAAAGTCACCAAGCAGCAGAAAGGTGTGAGGCAGCTGCCCAATAACCTGGAGGAAGTCTGTCCTAGTGACATCGAATGATGGAAGGATGTAAACAGTACAAAGGGAAAAGATCAGGTGAGGGAGAAAAATACGGACTGTAACAGCTTGAAGACAGGTAGCAGAGATGGGTTGACTATGAATGTCTTCCTGGATGAGCAGCACGATTCCCCCATGAGATGGAATGCCCTCCTTGGAGGGGAAAGTCAAAGTGGATCGGGAAGAAATGTGAAAGCTCAAAGTGGTTGTGAAGATTCACTTTTGTTCCAGGAGACAGAGAACAAGCTGACACTGCAGTTCCATCAGCAGCCATAGGTCCTCTTTGTCATATCGAAGGCTGCGAATGTTCCATTAGAGGAATCATGATGGGGAAAGGGGAGGAAGGAGAAAATGAAGTTGGGTGTCTCCTCAGCAATTCCCAAGTGACATCTTCCGATGAGGGCAGACACCGGAGGATCCTGTTCCACAAGATCTACAGAGGTGTCCGCATTCTCCTTCAGGCATTCTATGCAGTCCAGGACAGAAAAATGATCGGTGGTGCACACAGGTGACAAGGAGGTCAACACTGTCTAAGAGGATCTACGAGTTGGCAAAGGAGAAGACAGTTTGCCTCTGTTTTGACTTCAGGGAGTCTTTGTGGTTGGCAGAGGAAGACTCGGACATGTGTCGGCTGGAGGGATGTAGGAAGTCTTTCCGGGAGTATATCTTCTGTCCTCCTTGTCCTACTGGTTGCCCTGGCTGCCTGGCTGTCACCCCTCCCTGGACCTGGCCTGTACCAAGGCATACGTGCAAATCCTACCTGTCACTCTGGGGGCACACGAACATTATGAAAACTAATGCAGCCTATAACACAACTCTAACCACACAACTGACTTTGGATCACCTAATGGTAAGTCATTACAATACCATGCTGACACATTTGACAGGGCACCAAAGCAATGACAGTGCTAATATCTATAACCATTCATTGCACAGCCATTCCTATAAACACGTGTATCTCAGAAAACATGCGTTAGTGGACCTGTGTGTACTGGACTTATTTTTTGTTTTTTTTGTTTTGTTTTGATGAATACTACCACCTCTCAAAGTATTTGAAACATTTTTAAACACACACACACACATATATATATATATATATATATATATATATATATATATATATATATATATATATATATATATATATATATAATTTTGTAACAAACTTTTATCTTTGTCTGTGCAGCTTAGTAGTCCAGGTGTTAATTATTACAGTGTAGTACACCACAGAACAGAGTTACTTTTTGTTAACTACATGACTGGTACATGAGAGGAAGTTTACCTCAGTGACAGAATTAAGCACCGCAATCTCGTCTTAAGGTATATAAATTAATTGCGAAATTGCTTGGCTAGGATATCCAGATTTACTTATTATGTTTTGTGTATTGCAAAACAGTGGTGCACTGCTTTGAATAGGTTTTATTTATATTCTTTGCTAGGAAAATAAGAGTTGTTAAATCTGCATTTTCATTTGGATGCCTACTCACTAGATTCCAATTCCATTTTGTTTGCAAATAAAACTACCTAGAAAACAGTCAAGTTCTTCTGATTACACCAGAATGGCTAATAGACTGAGGTCTATGCCATGTAAGGAATCCAATAAAGATCATGAGGCAGGACTTGCTTTGGATCGAGAACATCAGGTTTCGATTCGCTCTTTCAAAGCTTCTTTCAAGAGTGAGGCGCAACACAGCTCTGATCGGGAATGTCACGCATCATCTCACTCCTCAGACCTCTTCACTCTCACAGGTTTTAAGTTACTTCTCTCCAACATAACATCATACAACCAGAAAATTTGGTGGGAATGAGCACAAATGAGGGACTTCTTTCACCAAAATTCCCACTTATTCTTGTCAGTTTATCACTTCCCTTTAAACGAGTACAATTGAGTTAGGCAACACAATGCCAGATGCTGTGTGTTGCAGGTGTGGATCTTAGTCACTTTTTGCATGGGCAGCTTTATGTGGCTCTCTCCTGTGTTAGTGAAGCAAACAGTCTCTTTGTGCATGTCACCAATCACACTGCTTCAGACATTGTATACAAAAAAGTCTTACAAGTGAAAAATAACATGTGGGCAACACCAAGCTTTTTATCTCTAATGAAAGCCTTGTTGGCAAAACGCTCGCTTTCCAATAGTCTCTTTGTTGTGTCTATCGAACCTCAGAATCTCCACTATACGATGAGTAGCAACTACCCTTTTCATAACATTGTTGCAGTCAATAAAAAGGGTGACAGATGATTTCTGCATATCTCAGAACCAATTTCACAACATAAACTAAATTAAATTACTATCAAATTCATGTTCATTAACAGTTTTTACATTAAAAAAATCTGCTGTAAATGGAACTAAAGTAACACACCTCCTCTAAATCATACGCTGCATCTTGACCTCAAATACGCTGCCCGACAACTTAAGTATCCAGAAGACATGGCTGGATGACAGTGTAACACAGACACTTACACACCACTGGCAGTTTTGTAAATAATTAGTCGCTGTTCTCTGTGACAGACAGAATGGCCACCAGAGAGCATCAGTCTTCTTTGTATTTTGTGTTATCAGCCTGGAAGGATAAGTGAGGGGCGTGAACTGTGTGAGGTGTTGAGTAATCTCTGAGGAGGACACAGATCCTGTGAGGCAGCAATGTCAGCACCTGACAAAGTCTGAAAAAAACCACGTCTGGCTGGCCAGTCAAGTCATGCAATATCGAGATTTGCTGGTCAGTCACGTGCGACAGTGGGCCGATGTCAGAGTGTGGGGGCAGACATACTAGACAAGTTCCTGGCCAACCACATCCTAAGAAGTTTCCCCGAGTGAAATTCCCTGATCTTTTCCTGATTTCCAGGCAAATTTTAGCACTTGTCCCTGACAAACTTTGAGTTCTCAAGGGTAAGTTAAAATGTAAGTTGACAACCTGTCTTTGCCACAATGGTACAAGAAACAATAGTGTAAATAAGGAAATATTTACAAAAGCTTGCAAGCAGATGGCATTTCCTGATTTCAGCAAAAATCTTCTATCTACATTCGAATCGGACTCCAGCTACTGCCGGGTCCGGGTGCTGATGAGTCCTCTCCATTTGGCTTGGTCCTCCCACCACTTTTCTTCCTCCACTTGCTGCCAGGTCACATATCTCCTTTCTGCAGACATTCTCACTCCCATTTTCCACTGTGTTATTGGGCACCCTCTAGGTCTTTTCCCATCCATCTTTAGTTCTTCCATAATTTTGGGGAGTCTCTGCCCATGCATCCTCTTAACATGCCCATACCATCTTAATCTCTTTCTTCCAGTTTCTTCTCTCATACTTTCTTGTTTAAGGTCCTTTCTAATCTCTACATTCCTTACTCTTTCCAAAAATCTTAAGTACTAAAATTAACATCTTTTATATGAACTGTTTTCAGATGGAGAAAGCAAGTCACATGGTATGTGTGTTTTATTAAGACCACTAACATTATTTCATTTCAATGAAATTAAACACATTTGGTGACAAAAATATGCATTTCCTTGGAGTTGCAAGTCAGATTTAAAATACCTTCACTGACTTTGGAAATAACCTCAGAAAAAAAGTAGGCCTCTTGAAAGAAATGTAAAAGAACAGGAAGAATTTTGTAAATCAGCACTGTAGGTGACCACCAGTCACCAGTTCTACTAAGTTTGTTATTGTCTATTATTACCCACTGCATTGCATCTATTATTTTACAGGTATTTCAAGAAACATAAGAGTACGTGGCGTACAGACCACCAGTGGCAGACACAATTTTCTTCTTCTCATTGTCCATTTGGAGTTTGTCTAGGGGGTCGGACAGTGGAGTGTGTAAAATCTGCAGATGGCATGGTGGTGATGGCACAGATTGCAAGAGGATGGAACAAATGTTAGATGATCTTCACACAAATTTAGAAGAATATGGAATGTAGATTAACAAGAAGAAAACAAAAAGCAAAATTCCGTATGAAAATAGGGAAGAGGAAATTGAGCAAGTGAATAACTTTAATTATTTGGGAAGTATGATAATGGATGATATGTATTCCTCAACAGAAATTAGGAATGCTGTGATTTTTATCTTAATTTTATTGTAACTTTATGTGAATGTAATAACACACACACATAGACACAAAGTAAGAAAAAAAACCACTATACACACTTGATATGTTACTATGCCAACCTACCTTACAGATGTACTTTATTTTTATATAAACTCTTAGATGTTAAGCACTATTTTTAACAAAAAAAATTGCTCACACAGTAAACATTGTATTTTACTTGCTCTGCACCTTCTTTCAAAATTCCCTCCTTAAAATACAATGTTTGTTTTTAATGACTCTAAACCACAAGCTTCACAAACTTAGTTATCAGTCATGGTAATTGTTTCATAATAGCATTTCTAAATTTCTCAAACTTTGATCTTTTTAGAGCTTTGGTCAGTATGTCTGCTAATTGTTCTTCTGTATTACAATATTTTATCTTGAAGAAACCTTCCCTGTATTGAAACTTCCTGGCAGATTAAAACTGTGTACCCGACCGAGACTCGAACTCGGGACCTTTGCCTTTCTGCAAGGTTCGCAGGAGAGCTCCTATTAAGTTGGGAAGGTAGGAGGCAAGATACTGGCAGAAGTAAAGCTGTGAGGACTGGGCGTGAGTCGTGCTTCGGTAGCTCAGATGGTAGATCACTTGCCCCCGAAAGGCAAAGGTCCCGAGTTCGAGTCTGTCGGACACAGTTTTAATCTGCCAGGAAGTTTCATATCAGTGCACACTCCGCTGTAGAGTGAAAATTTCATTATGGAATCCTTCTCCGTATTGTTTGCTAACATAGTGAAATTTTACATCTACACTAGTGGTTATTTAAAATTGCTACACCACGAAGATGACGTGCTACAGATGCAAAATTTAACCGACAGGAAGAAGATGCTGTGATATGCAAATGATTAGCTTTTCACAGCATTTACACAAGGTTGGCACCAGTGGTGACACCTACAATGTGCTGGCATGAGGAAAGTTCCCAACCAATTTCTCATACATAAACAGCAGTTGACTGGTGTTGCCTGGTGAAATGTTGTTTTGACGCCTCAAGTAAGGAGGAAAAATGTGTACCATCATGTTTCCGACTTTGATAAAGGTCGGAATGTAGCCTATCGCGATTGCGGTTTATCATATTGCGACATTGCTGCTCTCGTTGGAGGAGATCCAATGACTGTTAGCAGAATATGGAATTGGTGGATTCAGGAGGGTAATATGGACGCTGTGCTAGATCCCAACGGCCTCGTATCACTAGCAATCAAAATGACAGGCATCTTATCCGCATGGCTGTAACGAATCGTGCAGCCACGTCTCAATCCCTGAGTCAACAGATGGGGACATCTGCAAGACAACAACCATCTGCACAAACAGTTTGACGACGTTTGCAGCAACATGGACTATCAGCTCAGAGACCATGGCTGCGGTTACCCTTGACGCTGCATCAGAGACAGGAGTTCCTGAGATGGTGTACTGAATGACGAACCTGGGGGGCATAAATGGCAAAAACGTCATTTTGTCGGATGAATCCAGGGCTGTTAACAACATCATGGTCCCATCCGTGTTTGGAGACATTGCGGTGAACGCACGTTGGGAGCGTGGATATGTCATTGCTACACTTGCATATCACCCGGCATGATGGTATGGGGTGCCATTGGTTACACGTCTGTCACTTCTTGTTCAGATTGACGGCACTTTGAACAGTGGATGTTACATTTCAGATGTGTTATGACCCGTGGCTCTACCCTTCATTCAATTCCTGCGAAACCCTACATAATACATGACCGCTTGTTGCAAGTCCTGTAAGGACCTCTCTGGATACAGTAAATGTTGGACTGCTGCCCCGGCCATCACATTCTCCAGATCTCTCACCAATTGAAAACGTCTGGTCAATGGTGGCCGAGCAACTGGCTTGTCACAATACGCCAGTCACTATTCTTGATGAACTGTGGTATCGTGTTGAAGCTGCATGGGTAGCTGTACCTGTATACGCCATTCAAGCTCTGTTTGACTCAATGCCCAGACATATCAAGGCCATTATTACAGCCAGAGGTGGTTGTTCTGGGTACTGATTTCTCAGGATCTATGCACCCAAATTGCGTGAAAATGTAATGACATGTCAGTTCTAGTATAATATATTTGTCCAATGAATACCCGTTTATCATCTGCATTTCTTTTTGGTGTAGAGATTTTAATGACCAGTAGTGTGTATGTTTGCTTTGTCTAACCAGCTGTCCTGATTTATTCATTTGGATAGCACATTGATTGTCTACATGAAGAATGATTTTTCACTTTTCTTCTGGTTAAATCTTGTATTAGGGTATTGATGTGTATTATTTCTTTGGTGCATTCTGCTGCTGAAATGTATTCTGCTTCAGTTGATGAAGTAGCTGTCACACTTTGCTTCTTTGAACACCAACTAATGTAATCGTAGTAGTAGGTTTTTCGGGCACACGAAAGCAAGGTCTTCAGAGCCTGCTCAGTAACATAGTGAGACAATTGTCAAGAAAAGACTCATAATAGTAAGATAAAACAGAACATAAAACATAGGTAACAAGGTTTGAAAAACACATGCCTACCCCCACCGAAGCTTGGGACGAAGTACATCATCAGCAGTAAAAATGGACAACACAGGAAGAAAGTGGGAGAGGGAGCTAAAACAATATAGCAGATGGAAGTGGCTGGCTGACAGCAAGGAAAAAAGGGAGGAGTCAGCCACTCTGTAATACACTAGAACCTCCAGCCTAAAAGTTTAGGCCAGAGTCCAGACAGATCACAAAACTTCAAACGCTAGACACACACATCTCATCATTCACTAAAACCCAAGGCAGATCCCCATCAACTTGTGCTTCTGCCCCTGCATCACGGTATTAAATGCAGTCTGTTAAAATGTGGTGGACAGAGATGTGCACACCACAGGAATCACAAAAGGGAGGATCCTCCCGCTGTAGTAAAAAGCTATGTGTGTGAGGACAGTGCCCGATCCGAGGATGCGTGTGACCGATAGGAGGAACGCCATGGCCGAGTTGTTGACTTCACCAACCACAGTTTATTGGCAATCACTGCCAGCCATTCTTCCTCCCACAACTCCACGCACTTCCTGTGGAGCGCAGAGATGACAGACTTCAAGGGAATAGGACACTGAACTACATCCTGTTCTCTGCAGGCCTCCTTGGCAGCCCGATCGTCCTGTTCATTGCCCCATATTCCCACATGACCAGGCACCTAGCAGAAGGACACCTCCTTACCCCACCGTTGGAGCAAGTATAGTCGGTCATATATCAGCTGGACCATCTCTTCAGTTGGGTACAAATTCTGCAGTGATTGTAAGGCACTAAGAGAATCAGAGAAGAGAAGAAATTGATTGCCCTGAACACGATGCATCTGCTCCAATGCCTTCAGAATTGTGTGGAGCTCTGCTGCGAAAATGGTATATTCATCAGGGAGGTGAATCCCGGTAACATGATCAGGGAACACTACAGAACAACCAAGGAAAGTCTCCTGTTTGGAGCCATCATTGTAAACGACGGTGAAACCGTGATGCACATCTAAAATGTCAAAAAACAGATTGGAATGTAAAATCTAGTGTGCTATCTTTCTTAAAATTAGTCAAATCTAAAATAAGTCTGGGTCTCTGGAGGAGACAAGGTGGAAATCTGCTCCAACTGCGACGTAAAACATGAAGACCAACTATATCCATCACAGAGACACAATCCTGTGCACGAACACCATAGGGGTGCGTTGCTTGTTGCCGGTTATGAAATAGTCGTGCCAGAGGAAGCTGAGCAACGGTATAGTATGCAGGTGTGTATGGTGTGGACAAAGTTTTATATGCCTGGCACACCGTAAGTAGCCATCGCCGCATATGAAGTGGCGGTTCACCAGCCTCTGCACAGAGGCTTGGTACGGGGCTAGTTCTGAATGCCCCAATAGCCAACCGAAGCCTTTGTGGTGCACAGCGTCCAACATCTTTAAGTAAGAAGGCTTCGCAGACCCATACACCATGCACCCATAATCGAGCCGAGAAGTCCTGTCAGCTCCCCATGTACTGTGGCTAAGACATTTTAAAATACTTCAAGCCTTAAGTGACCGTCATTTCAAGTCTTTAAGATGAGGTAACCACGTAAGTTTCAAGTCAAAAATGAGCCCCATAAATCTCACTGTGTCTTTAAAAGTAAGGATAGTGTCCCTCATCCGCAACTCAGGAAAGGTTAAAATCAAATGAGAACTGTGAGAAAGAACACATACAGACTTCTCAGTGGAAAACTTAAAACCACACTTCTTTGCCCAGTCATCCAAACATCTAAGAGTAAGTTGCAACTGACGCGTTGTCATTGCAAGGCTTGAAGAAGAGCAAAACAGAGAAATCATTGACAAACAAGGAACACTGGACAGGACTTTTCACTATGGACGTAATGCTATTAATAGCAATGACAAAGAGAGTCACACTTGAAACACCTCCCTGAGGGACACCGTTCTCCTGTTCAAAGTGATCAGACAAGACGTCACCAATTCGGTATCCAAAATATCGTGGCGAGAGGAAAGACTGAATAAAAAGAGGAAGACAACCACGAAAACCCCAATTTGTGAGGCTGCTCCAGGTTGAGACGCCTCCAAGTGGTGGTATAGGCCTTCTCGATGTCAAAAAAATAATCCTAGAAGGTGATGACAGCGTAGGAAAGTTTGTTTTACAGCCGCCTCCAGGAGGGCAAGGTTATCGAAGGTGGAACGAAACCTCCTGAACCCACACTGAAAGCGACTAAGGAGTTGCTGGCATTCTAACATCCAGACAAGGGGGCAGTTGACCATCCACTCCAAGGTCTTTCCCATGCAACTAGTGAGGGCAACGCTATGGTAGCAACTCGGGCTCGTGCGGTCTTTCCCAGGTTTTAAAAAAGGAATTAAAACTGCCTCACACCACGAGTCAGGAAAGTGACCTGACGTCCAACTGGCATTAAAAAGCGAGAGGAGGATTTCTTTGTTGTGCCATGTGAGGTGCTGTAGCATGCTGTAATGGATCCTGTCACGACCAGGGGATGTCACGAGCTGCAGACAATGCAGAATCCAGCTCCCACGTAGATAACGGGCAGTTGTAAACTTCATGAGAGGTGGACTGGAAGTCCAGACTACACCTCTCAGCAACTGCTCTATGGCGCTCTATGGCGCTGCAAACCCAGATCCTGACTGGTTGTTACAGTAACCGTGGCAAAATACACTGTCATAGTCTGGGCAGTGTCTCACGGATCTGTCTGGAGAGTGCCATTATTCATTACAGCAGCCATAGGGCACCTCCCTCCTCTGCCAGAAATTCTCATGGTGGTCTCCCACAAAATGGAACTTTTGGTGGAACGATTAATGGTGTTCAGGAACTGTTGCCACAACCTCTTCTTGCTGTCTCAAATAATGCAACGACATCTTGCCCTCTTCACCCGAAAGGCTGCAAGATTCTCAGCAGTCGGCCAACACTTGAACTGACGCAGAGCCGCACGCCCACTCCTGAATGCAGAGCTGCATTCGGCACTCCACTGAGGGACAGGTTGCCTCTTCCGGTGGTCTGTGGAATGGATGCTGCAGCAGTGTGGTGAACCGTTTTGGAAATATGATCCACCCACGCCTCAACATTCGCACAGTGTTCGAACTGGGCCAACTGGCTATAAAGTGTCTAGTCGGCTCCACTGAGCACCCATCGTGGTTGTCTCCTTTCGGGGACCATGCCATTTGGCAGGTGAATCCAGATTGGAAAATGATCACTGTCATGCACCGACTAATGGGAGCACCATTATAAAGAACTATGTATCCACTTTTACTTTTCCCATCTCAACTCATGTGCATAATCGGCATCACAATAAACATTTAGATGAATACTGTCATCTTCTTCATTTTCTTTTATCTTATGGAAAAGTCCATAATTCTTGGAACCTTGTAGATATCTAAGAGTTCCTTTTACATTTTTTGTAATCCCTTTTCTTTGGGTCTTCTGTAAAGTGGTTCTCATGATTTACTGTTAATCCAAGATCTGGTCTGGTTTTACATGACAAATAAAGAAGGCTTCCTATGGCTTCATGATATGCAAATTCAATGTGTTCGTTTTCTTGATTTTCTTCATTTGTCTTTCCCTCTGGAACTAATGGAGTCTTCATGGATTTACAGTCAGTCATACTGAATTTTTTCTAGTACTTTCTTTGCATAAACACAGATTTTCTCAGCTTCTTTGTATCCCTTGAGTATCTTCACAAAAATTTCTTCATCCAGTTTCCCATAGAGAAATGCTGTTTTGACATCAAACACTCTCATATGGAAATTTTTCTCTGCTGCCAGCACAAACAACAGTCTCAATGAACATATATCTACTACTAGGTTGAATAATTCCTTGAAATCTATATCATTTTCTTGTTGACAACTACTGATAACTAGTCTGGCCTTATATCATCCATCACCTTTGACTTTAAAGATGCATTTGCTTGTTAAGATTTCTTTCCCTTTTGCTTCATCTGGACTAAGCAACTTCCATGTTTCATTCTGTTGAAAGATATCTCTTTTCTTCTTCACTTGCTTTTAACCAATTTTCTTTGTCTGGACCACTTATACATTCTTCATAGGTAAGTGAAGCTGTTTCATAATCATTATATTTTACAGGTTTTTTCAAACTAGTTCTTTTCCTAAGGTTGTCGTTTCCTGTGCCTTCATTGCATGTTATTACTTCTTGAGTTTCTTCTCCTTGATTTTCATGGTCTTCAATTTCATTTCCTTGATTGCTAGTATCATTTGATAGTTCACCAATAATAAGATTTTTCTGTACAGTTTCTTTTGTCACTTTCTGCTCAAATTCAACATCTCTTAACACAACAATATTTCTTCTTTCTGCATCAAAGAGTCTATAGCCATTTGGTGCATAACCCACAAAAATGTATGCATTACTTCTTACAGCTAGTTTCTTCAAATAGCCTAAATTTTCGGCAAAAACTCTTGATCCAAAAATTTGAAGTCTTGACAGATCTGGCCTTTTTCCAAATCACTTCTCTGCAGGTGTGGCACTTTGATTGATAGTTGGGCTTCTGCTGATTAAGTATGTAGCTGTGAACACTGCCTCTCCCCATAGCTCTTTCTTTAGTTTGCTATTGAATATCATAGCTCTTGCCTCGTTCATTATTGACAGGTTTAGTCTCTCTGCTTTCCCACAGAGCTGAGGGCTATAAGGAGTACTACTGTCTAGCACAATTCCTTTTCCTTCACACTAATTTTTTAACCCACCACTAGTGTATTCACCACCTTTATCACATCTTATTTTTGACACTTTTGTATTGAACTTATTTTCACCTTATAACACATATTTTCTTATGAATCTTTCAGCCTCTGACTTAATATATTAACAAGTAGGTTACACAGAAATGAGTGAAATCATCTAACACTGCCATGTACCTATATCTATTAAACGTTTGGGGTTCTATCTCTCCACAGATATCAGTGTGTAAGATTTCCAGAGGTCTTGTTGCTCTTTCTCTCACACTAGAAAATGGTTTTCTTGTTAATTTAGCTCTCACACATGCTTCACACAATTGTTCTGCTAAGCATAAACTATTAACAACACTCTTGTTCTTTGTCCTTCAAAACAAGTATTTAACCTCTATAGATTTGAACAGAATGTTTAGTAAATATGACTGTACACTCTTTTTCAATGATTGCATTTACAGACATCACATTTCTGCTCAGTTCAGGAACATACATGTTTTAGAACACAGGTATCTCCCACAAAGTTCCTGTTGCAACTATTTTCATTGATCCACCTTGTGTGGCAACTTTTACAATACTATCATAATGTCTCACATTTGTTAACTCATCCACTTCATTACACAAATGTCCTATACATGCACTATCAACAACCATGACCATATCTTCTTTCTCAGTGACTTCTTGTGAAATCTTTCCTTTGTAACATTCATATGCAATATGTGCTGTGTCTTCCATCTTGTTTTCTTCATTAATGTCTTGTTTCTTGCGTGACTAGATCTTCTTCTATGTTTTCAAAAGTACAAAATGATATTCTTTTGCTGTCTTTGTTCTTAAAATAACGATCTTCTTCTTTGTGGTTAGTCTTTTTGCAATGCAGACAGGACTTGAAAGATCTCAATTTTGGTTCTTGAATTTTATTTTTGTTTTTAAAGTAACACTCCTCTTCTTTGTGATTATTCCTCTTGCATATAGAATAGCATTCTTTCTGCTTAGGCTTCTTGCATTCTCTTGCAAAATGTCCACAACCACCACAATTTGTACAAATTATATCTTTTATTTTCTTTTTCTTAAACCCAAAATCAAAAGCTATACTCTCTTCTTGATTATTCTTTTTCAGTTGTTCCTCTTCTCTTATAAGCCTTGCAATTAAATTTTCCATAGTCTTCTCACTACTGGGTGACGAATCCCATACTGGAGAAAAGTGTCTGTATTCTTCTGGCAAAATAGACAATATCTTGGGTGTGATCACAATATCTGTCATCTTTTCAGACTGGAGACCATTCAGTTCAAATACTATATTCTGTAGTGTACTCATATTACTACCTATGTCTTCAGTTTCATTGTACTTGAAACAATGAAATTCTTGAAGCAATTGCTGAGTTCTTTGAGACACATCTCTTTTATAAATTGCTTTAAGTTTATCATACATTGCCTTGGAAGTTTCACAGCACAATACATGTGGCTTTACCTTTTTTTCAATTGTTCTCATTATAAAATATTTTGCCTTGCTGTTCGTTTCCTGCCATTTTTTTCTGTTTTTCTAAAGTTTTGCAATTTTCCAGTGTTTCAGTTCCATCTAAAATATCACACAGGTCTTGTGTATTAAATAATATTCTAATTTCAACATCCCATAGATTGAATGTACTACTATCTTTAAGCATTTGAATATCATGAAATTCTTCATTTTTTGAAACATCTTTAACTGTTTTTCTTCCTTATTCATACCTACTATTTTTAGCTTTTCTATTTTCTTCTTGCTCTGGGCCCACAACCTGCTGTGATTTTTACCTTAATTTTATTGTAACTTTACGTGTATGTAATAACACACATACATGTTAAGCACGTTTCTTAAAAAAAAAAAAAAAAAAAAAAAAAAAAAGCACACATTGTATTTTACTTGTTCCGCACCTTTCAACAAGGAAAAGAATTGCATTGGCAAAAGAAGGATTCAAGAGGAAACAGAAATTACTTTGCAGACCACTAAACAAAAGAGGAAAAGACTTGCAAAATGTTACATCTGGAGCATTGCAGTGTATGGTGTGGAGACCTGAACATTAAGGAAGGAAGATTAAAGAATATTGGAGGCACTAGAGATGTGGATATGGAGAAGAATGGAAAAAGTGAAATGGGAAGACCGAGTAAGGAATGAAGAAGTATTAAGAGGAGTTAGAGAAGAAAGAAACTTGCTGGAAGTCATCAGAAAGAGAAAAGGAAACTGGACTGGGCATTGTTTAAGGAAGGACTGCTTACTGAAGATAGGAATAGAAGGAATGGTGGAGGAAAAAAATGGGAAGAGGAAAAATAAGATATCAAATGCTGGACAATATCAGAGGAGACAAATATTCAGAAATTAAAAGACTGGCTATGGACAGAAGAAACTTAAGCCATGACAAGACCTGCAAGGCAGAATACCATACCACCACTACTACTACTACTACTACTACTACTGCTGCTGCTGCTGCTGCTGAGATTAACATTTTTCACCTCTGAAAATGGGGGTACTCTTTACATGCACTAGTTTAAAATCTTTGATCGAACCAATTTCACTTTACCACTTACTTATCTTTGTACCCAACAATGGCATAACAGCCGAAAACTAGTTCGTGTAACAGATAAATACTGTACAATGTTACACCAGTGCTGTGTGGTTCATTCATAAAGTACAGCCTGTCATGTATTTTTAATCACAAGGTGGGCTCCTCTGAGTGAAATTTAATATTTAAAAATGGTAACTAGTAATATCCAGATAAAGATAATTAAAATTTAAAATAACAGGGTATTAGTCCTCATTTATTATTGTTTCACAGGCTCATAATGACACAGAAGTTTTCAAATTTGACTTACTGAAAAAAAGAGTCAGTGATGTTTACGAATTGCTACCTGATCTGTGTTGCCATTTTATCATTCAAAAAAATTGTGTCATAGCAAATCCATTGTTGTTACAACAAGAATTAAACATTACTGTAGATTTTTACAGCAGGTATTCAAACAACATTACAGTTTCTTCTATACATTTCCCAAATTATTTGTTATATACTATAACATCCCAGCTCCTCCACCAAATTATAACATTTCAGCTCCTGAACACCAAATTAAAACGTTCCACTTTAATTTGTTTGCACTTATAGCGATCCCAGCTTCCTCAACCAAATTAAAACGTTGCATTAGGAGGTGTCCGCTTCGTGCAAAAGGTCTTGAGTTCATATTGACGACAACAAGTAATTCTTCATTACAGACGTTTATTTACAAACAGAACTGACAGACTTCACAGACTCAACAACTGACTCTCCGAGCTAACCGCACTACATATCCGAACTGGCAACTGACTACTCCTAGGTGTATTAATATCTTTCCAAACAATTAGAGTCTTTGACAATGTTTTGTTTACAATACGATAGCAATTCACGACTTAAAACTAAATTAGACATTACAGAATTTTAGTACAGATTAAAGTAAGTAAAAGGATTAGTACATATAAATTCTTACAAGCATAATTTCCAAATAGATTTTATAACATTTTTCTACCAGCTTCTGGATAACCTTCACCAGACTTGCACCGACGTTTCCAGAAATATCTTGACATTTGATTCTGGATATTTCTTGAGTGATTTAGAACAACTATTTATATGTAAAATGATTGAAATCGTGTTTCAAAACGTAAATAAATCTTTTTAGCAATATTTCTTGATACAAATCGTCTTTCGAAATTAGGTTATGAAACAGTTTTCACAAGTTTTCGTATTTTTGCGATCATAATATAGAATTTCTCCATAGAAAGTTCCAGAAGTGTGCATTAAACGTTCATTTACAGACTTTCTCTTTAGCTGGTGAGTTTTTAAAAGTATCTTGTCCATATTATACGAAATAATTTAGCTCAAAACTGATAATTTATACAATTAATCAGAGCTACAGAAAACAGTGAGTCTTTCTTTTACAAAATGAAATATAATTACAAAATTGAATGAAAATAGGTTACTAACACTAATATATATTTACATTAATTCTATTTTTGTTCTTTCTGTGCAAAATGTCCTAATATTGACACAGTACAATATTTAAACATCACCAAAATTTCCCTTTACATTTTGCATATCTGTATCGACATCCCCTAAAAGTCTACAGTATCGAATACTTCAATATGTCCTGTAATGTTACAATACCTTCAAAACAGTTTCTGCTTATGTTGACAAGGCATGTAATCAGTACTGACAATTACACATCAATTTTATAGATACAGATACACTGCTCTCACCCTCTCTCACTGTAGTTGCCACTGATGCTACTATCACTGTCACAGTCTTCGTCACTCTCCGAACATTCGTCTGCATTGACTATCTTGTCTTTAGGTGCCTCACATTGGAAATGCTGTAGTTCAGCATGCATGGTGGCATGAATTACGAGACTGGGCATCAGCTGAGTCAGCCTGTCTCTGGCTCTGGGGTTACCTCGGCACCCTTGGACACTCAGCTCCCTGTGACAGGAACAGGAGCATTGCTGTTACTGTGACAATGTGACCAACAAACTTAGATTCCTCTATGCTGCAAATGTTTGTACAACAGTATTGAAGACTTTAAGTAATATCTCCACTCCTTGAAACCTCATCAAGTTTTGACACTGTCTTTTTACTGAGCAGCAAGTCTCTCCACGAAATCGGGAGATGCTTGCTGTTTGATAAAAAGTCAGGCAGACCTTGATGAGATCTTAAGGTGTAGAGTTCTAACTTTAGCAACAGTCTTTCCAGTTGTGATGTACGGATGTGAGACCTGGAACATTAGAAATGGGGAACAAACTGCGAAGAAAAGTCTCCTTTGAATTGTGGTGTTTGAGGAAACTTCTTAGAGTGCCGTGGACTTCAATGAGACGGATGAGACAGAGAGAGAGAGAGAGAGAGAGAGAGAGAGAGAGAGAGAGAGAGAGAGAGAGAGAGAGATATTCTAATAACGTACATGAAAATTCATATTTACTCAGAGAAAAATAAATCTCGAGGAAAGTGAAAAACGATGTGTGGCAGGAGCGGCAGTGCATGGAGAGGGGGAGGGGTGGGGGGTGCGGGGGGGTGCCAGCATGGTGGGGTGGGTAGGCAGAGTGGTGGCATGGGAGGGAAATTGATGGGGGGGGGGGGGGAGAGAGGGGCAGTGGCAATGATTTGCCTCTGTAATAAGTTGTTCTTAATTTCAATCCTTGGATTGTATAAATAACATGGAGAAAGTACTTAATTCTAGGAATTTTGGAGAATGTTCTCAAGTTCACACAAATAAAGAAAGTAAGTATGTATTTCATCAGAGAGTGTTCTCAGTTGAGTAAAAGGGTGGGGAACCTTGCTCAACGTGATGAACATTCTCCGATTTAATATGAATAAACACAGCGAAGTTTCTAAAGAGCAGAGAAAATTCTCTCCTTTTTGACATAAGCTCTGTAACATACTTAAAGCTGAGTAAATTCTGTAGACATTAAGTCTTACCACATTTTTTAGTAAATTTAATAAATTTATTTTTCTCAGAAGGAAAAAAAGGATATACGTAGCCCAAAGAAATACTGAAGAGTGAAACAGTATAAGTTTACACAGGTTTAACAGTAAAAGCATTATTAAGCTGGTGAACTTTCTTCCCAAAAATCATAAAGCAAAATGAAAACATTTTTTTACTATTTACCAGACCCAAGTTTTCCGACTGGTGTGTGGGAAGACTAGGTTCACACCAAAGAAATGTGTCACTGACCTTTTCACACAGCACAGACGTTCCATTTTGCTATGCTAGAAATAAGTAGGCGATTCAGTAAAATTAACAACTGGGTTATTACAAACCTAGTGAACTGTTCCTCATAGCAGAACCACAAGATGACCATTTAAGTACTTAACATGCCAACAGAATATTATGTGCCATTTAATCGAGATTATCACATGTTAGAAAACTCTCGAGTTACAGTCTAGAGTAGATGATAATGTGACGTATTCGTAAAATTTCATTCGCATAATGTGTTCACCTAACATCAATAACAAAACAGTTCCCTGCATGTTAAAAATTTGTTAAGATTGTCAGAAAATGTATTTTCATAAATGGTTTGTAATCTTCTTAATAATGTGTTGCCGCACAGAAAAGTTAAAACAAAACTCTTCCAAAACACAGTGATACTACAGTAGTTCCATATTTGCACATTGAATAGTTTGCACATTTGAGCAAGCTGAATGAAATGCAAGATGAAGAGCACATCCTGTGCCTGGTGCGGCAGACAGCACACGCTGAGAACAGTCTCGAGCAGGATGTGAGGCAGCGAGAATGAACTCCCTCATCAGAAAATATGCTCTCAACTATTTGTTCACATGATATAAAGTACTCTCTCAGAGCATGTTCTTTCACTCCGCAAATCTTCTCGTTTTTTATCTGTACAACCTCTTTTGTGTGCACCCTTATTCACTTTCTACAAAGCCAACAACTCCTTCTCTCCACTCCAGAATCACGTGTGCTAAGCATCCTCAAGACTATCTTCCTCTCACTCCATTAAAGTTGCCTCAGTAGGCTTCAGTCCACACTGTCATTGACAGGCCGATTGCATCACACGGGCCGAAAGACTATTGGAATCGGTCCTTCACACTGTGTACGGCAAGAAGATTGGTGATGGGGAATGTGGAATAGGTAAAAAAGAGCAGAAGCCATCCAAAGAGCCCAGACAAGTTGCAGGAGGGACTGTGAGAGGAAGAAATACTTGAAGGAACTGCAAAAGAAGCCAGCAGAACTACAGCAACAGCACAGTTCAGGGAAACAACAACACAGGGGGGAGCACAACTGTGAGGTGCATCAGAACTGGTACAGATACTGGGACAGCATCGCACCATGCGGGGCCTAGCAAGTGATATGATTCGGACAACTATACAAAGCCAGGGTGAATAAATTAGATTAGGTGCCACAGCAGAAGAGGCATTGTGAGAGGAAAGTGCCCTACTCTCCATGAAAAAAAGGATCTATTCCCAAGAGTGAAAGAAGTCCAAACTTGAAGTAATACAGAGGGAAGATGATGTTATTGTGTGCAGATGGGTCACATGGCTGGAGACTGTCGAAAGCCAAAGAGGAACATGATGATAGATGGGTAGTGACACGCGTGAAGGCAGAAGAAGCAAAAGGCTCTCAGACATTTTGTTACCACAATTCAATGCGAAACTAAGGGCTGTACCCACAAGTAAAATGGAAAACTAAGAGTGTACTAGATGAAGAATACACATCTTAGTGTGACAAAATGCCCAAATGTTAAGAGTCACAGATTTTGAAGCAAGAAATGAAGTCACAATGGAATATTGCTATGAATTAGGAAGGCAGTTACAGTTATCAATAGATATCAGGGGACATTCAAAGTTGGTTTGATAAGTCAGGTAAAAAAGCAAGAAAATTTTTTTTCATAAACAACTCAACTTTCTTCTCAACATATTCTGCTTTGAGGGATATACACTTGGTCCAGTGATCCACCAACTTTTTCATCCCACTGCAAAATACTTGTTGATTGCAACTATTATTTCCTCATTTGATGAAAATTCTTCCCAGCAAGCCAAAGGGTCAAGTAAGGGAACAAGATGAAGTCACTTGGGACTAAGTCTGGTGAATAGGGTGGATGAGGAACCAATCCATGCATTTTCACCATTGTTATTGCTGATGGATAGGATGAAAGGACCCTTTTTTGTGTGCAAACTTTGGTCTTTTCTCAGTCAACACAAGTTTCTTATGATGCACCAATGAAGCATTAACAGGTCCAGCTATGGTTCTGCCTTTTTCCAAGTAATCCAGTTAATCCTTGGGAATCCCACAAAATGACCATCACCTCACCATCTGACAAAATGGTCTTTACATTTTTCAGTGCACTGTTACCAGCCTTTTGTCAACTGTTTTGTCTGTCATTCTGACTCTGGTGTGTAATGATGGATCCAGCTTTCATCAATAATCACAAATCTGGGACAAACTCTTGCAGATTGTAACTAAGCATAGCCAGACACTGTATCATAATAATGTGTCAGATGTGCCTTCGGTTGACAGAGCAATCGTGGCACCCAGCTCGCACATAGCTTCTTTGTAGCAAATTCTCTGTACAGGATATTAGGCATTTACTCAGTTGAGATACTTACAATCTCAGCAATCTCACAAATTTTTATTTGGCCATCTTGCATTACTATATCATGGATTTTGTCAATGGTTTCCTTTGTGGTTACCACAATCGGATGATTGGAGCACTCTTTGTCTTCAGTGCATGTCTGACCACATTAAAATTCATTAATCCAAAAGTAAGTGGTCTTTAATGATGGTGCAGAGTCATGTGAACTTCATCTAATTCTGTTTTGATCTGTGCAGCAGTCCAGCTCTTCAAATGAAAATGTTTAATGACAGCACGAAACTCTGTTTCCTCATTTTCAACAATTGTGTGCGCGTGTGTGTGTGTGTGTGGGGGGGGGGGGGGGGGGGGTTGTTGTTAGCATAGGTTAGTTTAACTAGAGTGTAAGATTAGGGACCGATGACCTCAGCAGTTTGGTCCCTTAGGAATTCACACACATTTGACCATTGCTGAAATTCTTTATTTGATCCTTGGAATAATCAACATGAAGGTGCAACAAAAATGTTTCCATCCTGGATATTTACCAGAATTGTCAAACCACATTTTTAACGGCCTTACACAACAAGAGAGGCTCACAAGGAAAGCAGTAATTAGCAGGGAAGACGTCCATATACTGAAGGAAGTAATGCAAGGTACAATAGGTAAATTGGAAACCATCGATCTGCAATTACGAACAGGGAAAATGACAGTGAAGCACAGGTTCCATATCTTAGGAGCAGGAATGGATATTTCTTATGAAGGTCTAGTTGGGAGAGACTACCTGAGAAATCAAACAAAAAGTTATTATTAAGTATGGTGAGATCAACATTGAAATACAGTTTGAAATATTCCAGTACTGGCACTAACCAAGACTGAAGCAATGCCGCAAGTCAGGCTGTAAACAATGTGGAAATGAACAGGAACAGTAGATGGCAAAAAGGATCTATGAATAGGAGGGTAAGCTCCACATGACAGAGATAAGATGAAAAAGTGTACATCACACGATGGTGAAGGAAAAAGTACAATATGCAAATCAAAGGCAAGCTGTGAGATGAAATGTTATGAGCTACCTATAAGGGAAACTAGTGGGGCATCAGAAAGTGATGTGAAAATAGCTCATAGCAAAGAAAAACTTAAGAATGTGTGTAGAAACAGGATTGAACCCGAGTAATGAAAAAGAAAGGATTATTCACAAACAAGAAGAAATGTCAAGTGTGCATATAGCCAAATTTATGGTACTAATAGAACAAGGAAAATACATTCTCAATGTACTGATTACAAGTGACACCAAGTGGAATCTGAGTACAATGAAAGTCTTAGGCGAACTGATAGAGACAGTGACATCAATATGAGCCACACAGGAAGCAACGAATGGCATGAGCACATAAGGAAATGTTAGAGAAATGACCATAGTGGTCATTTGGATAAAGAAGACTGATACGAATTGTACAGTATATGGTGAGGTATTATGTCTAAAAGGTGACAATTTGGCATACACAGATAGAGAAAGTGACACCAATATGAGCCACACAGGAAGCAACGAATGGCATGAGCACATAAGGAAATGTTAGAGAAATGACCATAGTGGTCATTTGGATAAAGAAGACTGATACGAATTGTACAGTATATGGTGAGGTATTATGTCTAAAAGGTGACAATTTGGCATACACAGAAACAGTATGGCATGCACAAGCTATATAGCCAAAAAAAAACAAACAAAGGAAAGGTACCTCCATACAGAATACTGCAAGCATGGAAGGTGGTATTACAGTAGCAAATTGAGAAAATGGTTAATGGGAATATAACCATTCATAGTCCCTGAAAAGTACCCATGGACACCTGTGGGATAGCCACAGAACGAAATCTCAGTGGGGGAAGCCTTCCCCATCCTTAACATAAGTGAGATACTGGATAAACTGGGGAAAGCCAAGTATTTCTCCACTTTAAATTTGGCAAGCAGATATTATTAGATTTTAATAAATTCAGGAGACAGTGGAAAACACAGCATTTACTACAAATTATCAGCACTATGAGTCAAAATGATACCAATGGGGATAAAAAATGCATCAAATATATTTCAGAGACTAATGAATATTGCTTTAGCAAGATTTCAAGGAACAAAGTGTTTGAATGTACTTGGATGACAAAATTTGCTAAGGTAGTTCAGTAAATGATGTAATGAGAAGCTGCAGGAAAATATTGGATGGGTTAAGGGCACCTAGGTTAAAGTTACATCAGATAATTGTGAATTTCTGAGAGAGAGAGAGAGAGAGAGAGAGAGAGAGAGAGAGAGAGAGAGAGAGAGAGAGAGAGAGAGGTAATATTCTTAGAACACAAAATAACTAAGAAAGATGTGGAACCAGATGACCATAATGTGAAGAAGTGGAGAACATTTCTGAAATCCATGACAGGGTTTAAATGATATTTAGGGGTGACTGGATATTAAAACTGTGAATCCATTATATAAATCGCTGAAGACCAAAGTGCCACACGAACTGAGAGATCTGCCACAAGCTTCATTGGAGGAACTGAGAGATTAGTAAATCCTTCCATACTGAGCTACCAAGATTTCAAGAAGCCATAACACTGGTGCTATGGATACCAGTGCAGAACTGTTTGGAGCAGTTCAGTCACAAGGGAAAATAGGTACAGATTTGCCAGCCAACTGTACTCCACGGTTGTTGAATAAGACTGAAAGTAGAGTGCTTAGCAATTGTATGGCCACAAAGCAGTGCAGACCATACATCTAGTAAGATTTTACCATAGTAACAGATCACAAGCCACTGACATAGACACGGACTTTCGATGTTGAAGACCTGTCCTGAGATTACTGAAATGGTGGTTGGAACTAGAGGAATATTCTTAAGACATTGTGTATAAACCGGAAATCTCAATACACATGCCGATGCATCAGTGGTGGCTGGTTGTATCTGAAGCTGGCTGTTGCACCAAAGTTTCAATGTTGCATTTTTATATGAGATGGTTACAAGGAAGAAACTTCTTTTATCAGTGCCTCGCCTCCTGACATTCATTATGATTTAAACACTGACAATTCATGCCATATGAAGGCCAGAAAATTCAATTTTTTAAATCCAAGCTATGACCCTGCAAAAAGTGAGAAATATATCTGACAAAATCTGTAGCAAAGAGCATGCTATGATTTATCAAATATCTAGAAAAACTATTGAATGAGCTACATTCCTAGTAGAACTGAAACACATTCATCATTTAAAGGACTTGTCTTACTTGTATTGAAACTTTGCCCTTCTGTTTTTCACTGACAAACTTGTCAGCCACACGCTGATTGGAGTCTGTAATCTACATCGTGAGGGCTCTTTCAGGGGAAAGTCTTTGTCCTCTAGCTTCTGACACATTTTTCTGTCAGCAGACGTTTGTGAGTGCATTGTTTTTTGTTGTATATGGTGAATTTTATTTGCAGCTTCAGTTTTGTTTTGGTGTTATTCTCTGGTTTATGTTTTATTGCTGCAGTATTATTCTGCAGGAATGGGCTAAGGTAAAATTATTTGTTAGAGTGTCAGTTCTTATCAGTCAAAACTACAAAAATTGAAAAAGTTCCCCCATTTTTTCTAGAGTTCCTGGGCATCATATACCAAGTACAAGAATAGCGTCTTGGGATCGAGCACGTAACTCCACAGAATACAGACTGCCATAGAACTGGCATACCCCTTGGGGGTACCAAATAAGAGAACAGCAGCAGTTGCAATTCAGAGAAGTAGCAGTAATTCTGACTGATATTCCATAGAATGGTCACTCTGTGTGCAGGAACTGGGGGAACTTGCCACACTTTGGGATGGTACCGTATCTATGAACATCTACAGCAACATAAATGGTTGCACTAGTGCGTCATGTGCAGTTTCCTATGCAGACACAAATTACTTTCTCAGCACCCTTTCAACAAATCTAAGCCTCCTGTGCACCTTTCTTAATAATGTTTTTGCCTGATCACCATATTTCATATCACTTATTACTATTACCCATTAATGCATATACAATGTGATACACTAAAGACATTTGCTACTAATCTCGTAAGCAGATAGTACACAGTTATCTTACATTTATCCATATTTAACATGGGTACAGATCTGCAAGAGAAGTTATTCATTTTCCCCACATGCTATATGAGAACGGCACGTAGAGAAAGCATGACTGCTTCTACATTTCTGAACCCTTCACCAAGCAAATGTGAACTGCAGGAAAAGGATAGATTACTATTCACTACAAATATGACGTGTTGGTTTGCAGACAGGCACAACTAGAAGACTGTTGCATGTCAAAGCTTTCGGCCAAAGCCTTCTTTACATGACTTCTATCACCGGCAGCTCATGCCTTGAAATGTGGGACATCCTACCCGAGATCATTCACACTCCTCTTAAAGTGTTGTTTTGTCCCCCACCCAACCTCCACAACATCTTAGTCTGTCCTTATGCCACTCCCCATCCCAGGCCCTAGCTAATGGGATCGTATCACTGTGGAGGATCCTGGTGCAAGATCAGCCCAATCCACCAACCAGCACTGCCAATTCCAGTTCTGTCACAGCCTTGTCCTACCCCATCAGAGGCCAGGGCATCTGAGAAAGCAACCATGTCATCTACCAACTCTGCTGCAATCACTGCACAGCTTTCTATACTGGTACGAGTACAAACCAGCTATCCACCAGGACAAATGGGCATCGCCAAACTGGGGCCGAGAGAAAAGTAGAGCACCACGTGGTACAACATGCAGCTGAACATAATGTACTGGGTTTTGACGGGTGCTTCACTACTCGAGATATCTGGATCCTACCCTCCATCGCCAGCTTTTGTGAACTGCAAAAATGAGAATTATCCTTACTAGACATTCTCCACTCCCGAAATTATCCCAGCCTGAACATACCGTAACCAATTGTCCCTACACCCTCCACCCTGTGCTGTTTCCATCCCCTCTGTCCTATCATTTCCTCCCTTTTCACGTCCTCTCACCCTCATTGTGTGCTGCACTCTGCCAATGCACCTGACCGTCCTTTCCCCTTGTCTTCTCTTTTTCACTCTTCCCCCCTTCCCCCTCCCCTCCACCTTCCGACACTGCACCTGGCAGTATTGCCGTACCTCTATCTATGCCCTGTATGCACCACCAGACAGTCTTCTTCTCTCCTCCCACCTGTATCAGATTGCTGTTAATGTGACAGTTGCATTCCAGTCAGACCTGCCAGTGGCAGTGGGCATGTGTGCATGAGGTGTGCTGGCTTGTCTCCGTGTGTGTGTGTGTGTGTGTGTGTGTGTGTGTGTGTGTGTGTGTGTGTTGTTGTGTGTGTTTTGTGTGTGTGTGTGTGTGTTTTTGTTTTTGCTGAAGAAGGCTTTGGTCCAAAGCTATAGTCCTTCTGTCGTGCCTGTCTGCAACTTGCAGGTCATCTTTGTCATGAGTAAGAATCTATCCTTTTCCTCATACTATTCATATTCCAACCTGCAGTTTCCAATGGTTGATTCTGCAAAGTAAACATGTAGACACAGATCTTTCCTTAACTGAGACTGATGAGATTCTCTGGAAACTATCAAAAGGCACTCCAGTAACGTTCAAACAATTGAATGTCCGACAGCGCACACCTGACAATTTGAGGATGCTGCTCACACCTGGATGCAACGGTGTAAAAACTGTGGTACCAAAATACGTGGTACCAAAATACATGTCACCCACCCGCAATGTGTGACGTCGCGGTAGCCCGACGAGGCGGGGGAATAGGGCTCCGCCGAATTTGCTGCAACCTGTCACATCTAGTCTGGAACAAAACACGAGTATGCTACCATTTACATGGGAACAAGTTGGCAGAAATAAATGTGATGAATTTTACTCCTAGCTGTCACCTTTTAGACAGAGCATTTTTCATGTAAATCAAATGTTACGAGATAAAGTTGACGTACAGAATATATAAAACTAGCATTGATGAAAACTTTAAAGAGCACTACAGAAAATATAAAAGAATGTATGCTAAAGTGATGCAAGTAGCTAAATGACTAGAAACAAAAAAGTAGATAAATAGTGCTGATAATAAAGGCAAGGCTTGTTGGTTTGTTATAAATACAAATCGCAAACCCTCCAACTCACAGGAAAACTGCATACTACAGTTCATGATCATAAAAAAAACTGTAACTGAGCAGAATAAAATCATAAATCTCTTCAATGACTATTTTGCCACAGTGGGCCAAAAACTAAAAGAAGAAACAAATAATAAAAAACACAATATCACCTGAAAAACATTTATTAATCCCCAGGGAAAAAGAATGGCACTTTTCCCAGTGACGGAGGAAAAAACTCAAGAAACCTTTTACACAACTAATCAATTCATCATTCCTGGAAGGAACTTTTCCAAAGTGCTTAAAGACAAGACTGATAAAACCAATACATAAAAAGGGGCATGACTACAATCCAGAAAATTATAGGCCTATAGCTCTTTTACCAGTCATATTACAAATATTTGAATGAGCTTATGCACAGACACTCATTGCTTTTTTGATGAAATATGAAATAATCAACAAGAATCAGTTTGGCTTCCAGAAAGATAAATTTACCATAGATGCAGTAATAGATCTCATTGAAAATGTCGTAATAAACTTGGACTCTAAAAATAAATATGTAGGTGTATTTATGGATCTAACAAAATCATTTGACTGTGTAGACCACAAAACTTAGTAGAAATATTAGGAGTATATGGCATAAGAGGAAATGCAGGAGACTGGATTCTCTCATACCTGACAAATAGGAGCCAATATACTGAAATTACAAAAACTACTGGAGAAAAAATAAAGTCTAAAGCAAGAATTTTACACTTCTATGTGCCACAAGGCTCCATTCTTGGCCCAGTACTCTTCATTCTATACACAAATCATATCCCAAATATGATTAGGTATGGTAGTATAGTTACCTATGCAGATGACACAACTCTTCTGTTCATCGATAAAGACATAGAAAAGCTAGAAATAAAAGCCAATGTAGAAGTAAATAATGCCACCCAAAGATTTACTGAATTAAACCTGCACAACAATATTACTAAGACACTTTGTGTAAACTTCAGACTTCAAAATTTTCACAGTGAAGATACCAACATATGCATAGAGGAGTTCATAGCAGAGAATGCCAAATATACGAAATTCCTTGCCTAATTATAGATGAAAATGTAAACTGGGATAAGCATGTAGAATATATAAGGGG
Organism: Schistocerca gregaria; assembly: GCF_023897955.1. Lineage (NCBI taxonomy): Eukaryota > Metazoa > Arthropoda > Insecta > Orthoptera > Acrididae > Schistocerca > Schistocerca gregaria. The sequence goes on along the minus strand of NC_064925.1, from coordinate 41,377,347 downwards.
GAAACTCAGAACAAGCCTATATGTGCTGCACAAACTCAGCTACCTAAAAGATACAGGCATTATGAAAACAATATACTATGCATTAATTCATATGACATTAAGTTACAGCATAATTTTGTGGGGAGGTACCTCAAAAACATACATTAATAAAGTATTTAAATTACAAAAAAGCCAACCTTAAATGGAAAGACTCCTGTAAACCAGCATTTAAAGTTCTAAAAATACTAACATTACCCAGTATATACCTATACAAATTCCTCTGTTGGACAAAATTCAAATAGTCTGCCGATACTAGAGATAACAACACATAACACAACCATGACACAAGAAAACAGAACCTCTTCCATCAGCTTATACACGACACATCATATGCTGGACCAAAAGCCCTTGAAAAACTCCATTCATTCTTGAGAGAAATAAACAATAAAATATTTTCAAAAAATGTTTCAAAAATTTTCTAATACAAAACTGTTATTACAGTGTTAATGAATTGATGTGCACTACAGTTCAAAACAATTGCAATACCATTATTGTATCAAAAGAAAAATTGTAAAAAATCTAATTTAATATGAAATAGTCCTAGAATGATTTTGTAATAAATTATATTTTTGTTAAACAGTAGACACTAAAACTATGTACCTGTCAGTGGATGAAATGAACATCTTCAAGTAAAATTGTCACAGAATTAAACTTAAATCTAAGATGAGGGGGATGACAAAGATACCTACAAAGTGGTACAACTGTCACAAAAGAAAAGTCATGAAAACAATACCTTACACAAGTTTTGAAGCAAAGAATTGTAGCATTGATGATAATATCCTACTCCTTGAGAAAACCTAAATATCAGGTTTATAATCAGTAAGCCATTGTTACCACAGTGAAAAATAGCAAAATAATACATTCACCACTATCTCACAATGAGAAATTTTAGGGTTATGTATGGACAAGAAAAAATTTTATGGATTTCTTTAAGAAAAACACACTTTTTCCCAAGAGAAAATACACTATACCCTGGGTGAAAGTACATTTTTTCCATGTTAAGTGACAATATACTTTCCCACTGAGCTATAAAATTTATCAGTCCTGGAAACTACACAAGTTTTATGCTCCAGCATAGAACTTCCCGGCACTTGGGGGGGGGGGGGGGGGGGGGGCAAAAACAAAAAAAAATCACACACACACACACACACAATGCATTTTGGGAAGATATTCAATGCGTGGCAATATGTACACTGCATATTTTCATACCATGGAAGTCAAAGTATGAATTCCACCAAATACAGCATGGTAGCTTCGAAAGCACCAAAATCCTGCTTTCGATGCATGATGCAATTTTGTCAGCCAATGATAGCTCATGTCACAAGATCTTGCCCCCAATGTTAGCTGGTATTCAGAGCATAGGACATGTGATGTCATCAGCCAATAGCAACATCACTGCTAAGAAGCATGAATACACAAACAGGAAAAATTAATGGTTTCAATTTATATGTATTTATGCAATACAGCTACAAGTAAAGCTAGGCTTTCAACAGATGATAATGGCCATCAAATATTTTTTCTGATGATTTGGCTGGGAACAATCTTAAGAGCATAGCTTAAATTGCAGAAGCTGAAAATTTCTGACGAGCACAATTATAAATTTCACTGCGGTCCACCAAATATTTTGTAGATTATGCAGCCGAATATGTGTTTTGTTGAACATTTCGACATTTTAAGCCAGTTATGAGTGAAATTGCTCAAGAACACACCTCAATTTTTTAAGGATAATTATACTTTGCTATTGTTATCGCATAGTTTGTAATCTATGAAAGAACTAAATTAAATATAGAAAACTAACCTTGAAGCTTGGCACTTTTTATTGTGTCTTACCCTTTACGAGATGTCAAACGGAAACATGCCAGAAAATTTTTAAATACTATCACAATTTTCTAGTGTTCTAGGATGAAAATTTTTCTAAGTGGCATGTACTCAATGTGTTAGTTTTGAATCAGAGTCAAATGCTTTGAGAGTTACAGAATTCATCAGATATTATCACATCTATTTTTTTATGGTTTTAGGGCACAAAACTGCTATGATCATAAGCACCTGTTAGGTGGCTTACGGAAGGGTAAAAAACCAAATGGGAAATCAGCAGCAATGGGACCGAAACTAAAAAGGGGGGAAAACTAAAAACAGAAGGAAATCTTAGAAATCTAACATAGAAAGGGGGGGAGGGTGTTTTTGAAAAAATACAGCTTCAAATGACCAATGTCATATCACTGACACTGATAAACTCGAGGACGTGATCGGCTGAGCGCGTGTCATCTGATAAAATGTAAAATGGAAGATATATCAGGCAACAGCTGTAGACGGGTGCATAACAGAGTAAAATAGGGGCACTCAAGTAAACGGTGTCTCACCGTCCACAGTTGAGAGCAGTGGGGACAGAGTGGGGGAGGATTGCCGCTTAAGAGATGTCGGTGGTTAAAAAGACAGTGCCTTATCCGGAGTCTAGTTAAAATTACCTCCGTCCCGACGATGAGCTCAGGAGGAAGAGGTACAGACACAGGGAAGAGCTGTCACGTCTCACAATTTATTATTGGGAAGTGTCGACCAATGTGAGTGATATAAAACAGCAACACGACGACATAAAACACTCCGTAGCTCAGCAAAGGGAATCATGCGAATAGCTGGCCGAAGAAGAAAGACTGCAGCCTTGGCCGCTATATCGGCCGCCTCATTTCCACAGATACCGACATGTCCTGGGATCCAGAGGAACGCCACAGAGACACTCCTCAAGTGGAGCAAGTGGAGGCAGTCCTGAACCTGGTGGACCAGAGGGTTGACAGGGTAGAGAGCTTGGAGACTGAGGAGAGAGCTGAGAGAGTCTGAGCAGATAACATACTGTATCCACTGATGGCGGCAGATGTGTTGGACAGCCTGGAGAATAGCGTAAAGCTCCGCGGTATAAACCAAACACTGGTCGGGAAGCCGAAATCAATTTGGGGTGTATCCAACAATATAGGCACTCCCTACACCAAAAGATTTTTTTGAGCCATCAGTGTAAATAAATGTGGCATCCTCCATTTGTGCACATAGAGCAGCAAATGCCCGTTGATAAATGAGAGGAGGGGTGCTATCCTTGGGAAGGTGGCAAAGGTCACAGAGCAAGCTGGTCTGAGGTTGAAGCTGAGATGGCTCCATACCCTCAGTTGTCTCTTGACTTTCTTAAGTTTTAGGAAAGTGGAAGGAAAGAGAATGTAGCAGTTGACAGGAGCAAACTCCCGGAGGTAGTAGAGAGGAAGGGCGGTCTACCATAAATTAAAGGAGGCGTCGAAAAACAGGTCATGGGCAGGATGAGCAGGCATGGAAGACAGACGACTAGCATAATGACTCAGAAGGACAGCTCTCCGATTGGACAGTGGAGGTTCAGCAGTCTCAACATAAAGGCTCTCCACGAGGTTGGTGTGCTGGTGTAAAAAGCTCCAGACGCTAAATGCAATTCACAGTGGTGGACAGTCGAGACGCCAAAGAATAGACAGTCTTGCAGAGGAGTAAACTATTCTGCCATAGTCCAATTTCGATCACACTAAGGTGCACTATAGGTCGAGGAGGACCCATCGGTCCACTCCCCAGGAGGTACCATTCAGAACATAGAGTGTGTTGATGGATCGCAGACAGCAAGCCAAAAAGACATGAAATGTGGGAGGACCAGCACAACTTTCTGTTAAACGTAAGTCCCAAACAGGAAAGTAGCATTCCATCATGGATTTTCTATTGTTTGATAAGTCCTAAGAATTTAGCGACATCCACGAATGGAAGGTTGATAGGGCCTAGATGTAGGAAAAGCAGAGGAAACTGCATACAATGCAAAAAAATTACACAGACAGTCTCACAGGGAGAAAAGTGGAAGCCAGTTTGAAAGCTCCATGAATGGAGTGCAATCAAGACATCCTTGAAGACGTTGCTGGAGAAGGCTGGTCCGTTGCCAGCTGTACTAGATCACAAAATCGTTGACAAAGAGGGAGCCCGAGACACCGGAGAGGAGACAATCCATAACTGGATTCATGGTGATGGCAAACAGTACAACACTTTGAAGGTCATCAAATCTCACTAGAGAGGAGAAAAATGTCCGATTGGCTTGAGAAAACATCCAGCATCTTGGGCGCATACATGGCAGTTGTGTCTGTAATCGAAGGACACGTGGAAAATGGTCACTTGAGTGTGTATCAGCAAGAACAAACCATTCAAAGTGCCGAGATAGCTGAACAGTACTGACTGAAAGGTCCAAATGAGAGAAATTTGTTGTGGAGTCAGACAAAAATGTAGGTTCTCCAGTGTTGAGGCAAACAAGATCCACTTGGTGGAAGAGGTCAATCAATAGAGAGCCTCGCGGACAAGGACGTGGAAATCCCCAATTACAAAGAGAGAAAGTGTATCGAGAAAGTGTATCCAGAAAGGGAAAGATAGACAGTGACAGCTTGGAAGGAACTGTTTAAGGAAACTGGGTGATAATGGACAGTATCATGGAGTAGAATCATAAGCCTTAATGTGCCAGAGTGCCATGAACAGAGGGGAGATCAAACCAGACTGACTGAAAATGAGGGAAAACACAGCGATCATGGGGATGCAGCTTTGTTTCCTGAAGACAGAAGACAACCAGGGACTAGGATCGTAAGAGGATCAACAATTCATCCCGATTGGCTTGAATGCCGCAGATATTCCAATGGATAATTGACATAGGCCGGACAGAAAAGGGAAGAATTTTACCACGGTTGCTGTCAACTCAATGACCGCTGAGAGCCAACAGCATGGAACAGCATTTAGCCAAAGGCAGAAGATCCTGATACATAGGTTGTTCGGGGGCTGTTCCTGCCACCAGCGATCGACCGCCAGTGGTGCGCATAGGTGACACGGAAGATGGCTGAGGGTGATTACGGCTGGGTGGTGCTGTAGTTGAGACATGCTGTGGGGTGACCAATTTTGGGGCTCGTGATTTAACAGGAGCTGATGAAGGGTGAGCCGGAGAGTGAGTAGGTGATAGTGGGAAGGTTGAATGGGCGATCTTTGGGCTGGCTGGTCTGACATCCATGGCATTTAAGGTGAGATTGCAAATCTGTGTGGCTACCTCCTTAGTAAGCCAAGGGGAGGCAAGGGCAGTGCTATATTTACCTGCTGGGGGCACAGTGGGCTTTCGACTGGCGAATAACTTACTAGCAGCAAAAGTAGACACCTTTTCCTTCACTTGGATTTCCTGAATAATTTGTTCATCTTTGAAAACAGAGCAATCTCTATAGGAAGCAGCATGCCCGCCCATGCAGTTGATACAATGAGGGGATGGAGGTGGACAATCACCCTCATGGGCATCCGTGTCACATGTAACGCATTTGGCTGGACTGGAACATGGCTGGCTAGTATGATTAAACCGCTGACACCGATAGCAATGCATAGGGTTGGGGATGTAACGGCGAATTGAAATTATCTCATATCCCACTTTAATGTTTGATGTAATATGAACTCTGTCAAACATCAAGAAGAGTGCAGGTTGGTACCAAGTCCTCGTTAACCCTTTTCACGACTATGTACAGCTGTTACACCCTGGTCAGACAGGTAGTTTTGAATGTCCTCATTGGATAATCCATTGCGTGAGCATGTATAAACCACCCCACACGATGAATTTAAAGTGTGGTGCACTTCCACCCAGACAGAGAAGATGTCTAGCAGTGGAGAGTGCAGTAAGTTTTGTGCATGGAGAGCACTGACTGTTTCTAACAACGAGGTGCCATTTCATAATCAGGAACAAGACTTTACTGAACCTGAAACTGCATCAACACCTTTCTGAATAATGAAAGGACTGACTGTGGAGCAGTCTAAACCTTTGTCAGACTGATAAACAACAAGGAACCGTGGCACTGATGGAAGAATTGTCTGTGGCTGAGATTCGTCGAACCTTTGCTTCTGAACAGAAGTTGTAGACAGAGAGGAAACCATTCCAAAAGTATCCCCCATTATTACCAGCATCTCCACTCCGAGGATAATGAGGATAACTATGACTCGGATAAACATCTCGAATGTGTTGCTGAATGCAAATGTGCTTGAGAAGTTGTTGCTAAACAGGTAAATGGAATAATTCTTTATGCAAGTAAACAACGTTGTTTGCCTTGCTGTTGTTAGTGTGAATTTATGACACACTGATGGCGGGGGCTGTCGTAACTTCTATCTGACAATCACTAATATTTCTCTCAAACTGGCTAAAAATGGACATGATTTGGAAGCAAAAATAGGGGCACCTGATTTAAGCTTTAAAAAGTGAGAGATGTGGGTAAATTGCCCCTTACAGTTGGGAGACTGCAATTCATTGCAGCGAGTCACTCATCCCAAGCGAGTGCCCTGCCCAGCCACCTCAGGCAACAGCTGCCCTTCACTCAGCCACACTGTGTTCAAAGGTATGAAGTAGCCACTGTTGCACCCGTGGCCATATTTTTAAAAAAGCAACAGAGGAGGAGAATAAACTTGTGCTGTCACCATGATATTGTCACTAGAATGTACAGGATTTAGAGGAATAAAAGATTTAATACAATGATACATCTGCACATTTAATGTTTTGACCGTCAACGGCACTCCGAAGTATTCGAATTCACGAAGCACAAATTAAAAATTTTTTGGTGAATTAGTAGGTTAACCATAATTTTCGAATTTTTTCCTCAAAAAACAAAAGACACCTAATTAACCAGACAAACAAAAGTTAACAGATTCCTACATCGCTGTCTCAAAGTTATGCAGATAGTTGTCTCACACAATATATTGTCGACACTGCAATTTGTGATCAGCCTAGAAGTACAGTCCACTTGCTAAATAATGCTTAGTATCTACTCTTCTCCCATCTGGAATGCAAACATAACAAATACAAATTACTCATTCTACTTCATATTCACTTCTCTTATTTTTATGAAGAATCATTCTACCAAATGTTTTTCTCGGAATGAACACTTCCTCTTTGGTGTTTCAATTTCACCTGAAACAAACACTTTCATAACAAATTAACCACAATTTGACTTAGACAGAAAAACAGAGAACCACATTGCTGCAAAGCTTAAACTGAACCGAGATAAGGGACAATAATGGAAAATCAACAGTACTATCAGGCAATAATGCTTCCTTCGGGTCTCAATCACTTGCAGTAGCAAAAACATTCTTTATTTAGCTTAACAGCTGGAGTTGAAATATAGATCCGTGCCAGAATTTGGAAAAAATAGAGGGTATAAGACTGTTTCACTGAAACTGGAAATCCATAACAAACTGCCATCCCAAAAGTATTTTTCGGGACACTGATTTCTTCAATCTGTAACCAGGACTGTTCTAGAAAACTCAGACATCTGGCAACCCTACTGATGACACAAATGTTACGGGACACGCTTAATGTCACAGACTATGGCCCCCTCGTATGCCAACCTATTTATGGGTCGCTTAGAGGAAGCCTTCTTGGTTACCCAAGCCTGCCAACCCAAAGTTTGGTACATATTTATTGATGACATCTTCATGATCTGGACTCACAGTGAAGAACAACTCCAGAATTTCCTCTCCAACCTCAACTCCTTTGGTTCCATCAGATTCACCTGGTCCTACTCCAAATCCCATGCCACTTTCCTAGACATTGACCTCCATCTGTCCAATGGCCAGCTTCACACATCCATCCACATCAAACCCACCAACAAGCAACAGTACCTCCATTATGACAGTTGCCACCCATTCCATATCAAACGGTCCCTTCCCTACAGCCTAGGCCTTCGTGGCAAACGAATCTGCTCCAGTCCTGAATCCCTCGACCATTACACCAACAACCTGAAAACAGCTTTCGCATCCCGCAACTACCCTCCCGACCTGGTACAGAAGCAGATAACCAGAGCCACTTCCTCATCCCCTCAGACCCAGAACCTCTCACAGAAGAACCCCAAAAGTGCCCCACTTGTGACACAATAGTTCCCGGGACTGGATCAGACCTTGAATGTGGCTCTCCAGCAGGGATACGACTTCCTAAAATCCTGCCCCGAAATGAGATCCATCCTTCATGAAATCCTCCCCACTCCACCAAGAGTGTCTTTCCGCCGTCCACCTAACCTTCGTAACCTCTTGGTTCATCCCTATGAAATCCCCAAACCACCTTCCCTACCCTCTGGTTCCTACCCTTGCAACCGCCCCCGGTGTAAAACCTGTCCTATGCACCGTCCCACCACCACCTACTCCAGTCCTGTAACCTGGAAGGTGTACACGATCAAAGGGAAAGCCACGTGTGAAAGCACCCACGTGATTTACCAACTGACCTGCCTGCACTGTGATGCTTTCTATGTGAGAATGACCAGCAACAAACTGTCCATTCGCATGAATGGACACAGGCAGACAGTGTTTGTTGGTAATGAGGATCACCCTGTGGCTAAACATGCCTTGGTGCACGGCCAGCACATCTTGGCACAGTGTTACACCATCCGAGTTATCTGGATACTTCCCACCAACACCAACCTATCCGAACTCCGGAGATGGGAACTCGCTCTTCAGTATATCCTCTCTTCTCGATATCCGCCAGGCCTCAACCTCCGCTAATTTCAAGTTGCCGCCGCTCATACCTCACCTGTCTTTCAACAACCTCTTTGCCTCTGTACTTCCGCCTCGACTGACATCTCTGCCCTGACTCTTTGCCTTTAAATATGTCTGCTTGTGTCTGTGTATGTGCGGATGTATATGTTTGTGTGTGTGTACGAGTGTACACCTGTCCTTTTTTTCCCCCCAAGGGAAGTCTTTCCGCTCCCGGGATTGGAATGACTCCTTGACTCCTTACCCTCTCCCCTAAAACCCACTTCCTTTCGTCTTTCCTTCTCCTTCCTGAAGAAGCAACCATCGGTTGCGAAAGCTAGTAATTCTGTGTGTGTGTTTGTGTGTTTTGTTCATTGTGCCTGTCTGCCGGCGCTTTCCCGCTTGGTTAAGTCTTGGAATCTTTGTTTTTAATATATAGACTACTTTTTAAGGTTTTTATACTTCATTATTTCAAAACTGGTAATGCAAATCTTAGTATAACAAACAAACAATTCAGATCTCCTAAATATGCATTTTTGAGAGGTTTCACAGTAATGTTTTGTTAACTCTCCCAGTAAGTAAACAGTGGTACATCAACACTAATCCTTATTAAGTGCCCTCTGTTTGAAAGCAGACAATGTGAAATACCCACTGACAAATTTTTAAGACTGCATTTTGGATAGAATTAGCAATTTTCAAATATGTCATTACTCCAAAAATATTTGGAGACAATGACTTACCTGATAAAGAAATAACAACAATGTATTTGAAATATCTTATTTATGAGATTTTGTTGAAATTTTTCTGTGCAATTTCTCAACAGAACCAACTTTTTCCTAAGCACTGTTTACAGTCGAGATCTCAAATTCTCGTGTCAGAATTATTTTTATGCCAACCTATAGCTGAGTGTGGGCAAAAGAAAGTAATACTTAAGCCATATGTACATGAAATAGGGTTCTTATAAATTGTTTCTGAAATTAGTTATTCTGTGTCTAACCTACTGGCAGTTGTTTAAAATGTCAGCAACGGAGTGCAAGCAGAAATTATTCATTTTTCTCTTTCATAAGTGAAGTGCTTGGGATGAAATGTATTACAGGCAACCATTTGTGTATACACATTCTGAAAAACATAACATTAGTCCATCTCCCCCCCCCACCAAATCCATCCATGTTCTCTCTTCCCCCTCTCAGTCCTCCTCCTCCGTTGTCAGTATGTCAATTTTCTCCTCCCCCTGCCTGTCCATCTCCTCCTCTGCCCCCTCTGTTCATCCCCTCCTCCCACCTTCTATCACCACATTATCACTCACATACCAATTAGGAGGCTGGTGGTTCTCATCCTCGCAGTATTTCTTTCCAGAACACAACTAATATGTGTACCAAATTTAGTTGTAATCGTTCCAAGCATTTAGGATGAACTTTTTACCTATGGCCATTCCCGTGTACACAGATTCGAACATATTTTACATATATTTACTCGTAACATATTGCACAGATACCTGTATCTCTGGTGAATTTCACTCAGGTCAATGTTTATGACAATGTGTCTTCTAAACTATTTGTCGTACAATGGTATAATTTTGCAGGTAAGTCTAGTAGTACATGTGGCTACTGTCTGCATCTACATCTACATCTAATGTCTACATGGTTACTCCGCAATTCACATCGAACCATTTTCATACTACTTTTCTACCATTCCACTCTCGAATGGCGTGTGGGAAAAAGCAACACCTAAATCATTCTGTTCAAGCTCTGATTTCTCTTATTGTATTATATGATCATTTCTTCCTACGTAGGTGGGTTTCAACAAAATATTTTCATATTCAGAAGAGGAAGTTGGTGATTGAAATTTCGTAAATCGATCTTACCGCAAAGAACACCGCCTTTGTTTCCATGACTGCCACCCCAACTCGCGTATCATATCAGTGACACTCTCACCCCTATTGTGCAATAACACAAAATGAACTGCCCTTCTTTGCACTTTCCATTAGTCCTACCAGGTAAGGATCCCACATCCCACATCGCACAGCAGTATTCCAGCAGAGAACGGACAAGTGTAGTGTAGGCTGTCTCTTTAGTGGATTTGTCGCATCTTCTAAGTGATCTGCCAACAAAGCGCAGTCTTTGTTTCACCTTTCCCACAATATTATCTACGTGGTCTTTCCAATTTAAGTTGCTCATAACTATAATTCCTAGGTAGTTAGTTCAAATGGACAGCCCTAAGATTTCTGCAATTTATTGTATACCCAAAAATTTATCGGATTTCTCTTAGTACCCATGTGGATGACCTCACACTTTTCTTTGTTTCATGCCAATTGCCACTTCTTCGCACCATACAGAAATTCTATCTAGATCATTTTGTTACTGGAATTGATCATCTGATGATTTTATTAGATGGTAAATTACAGCGTCATCTGAAGACAATCTAATGGGGCTGCTCAGATTATCATCTAGATTATTTATGTAAATCAGGAACAGCAGAGGGCCTATGACACTACCTTGTGGAACGCCAGATATCACTTCTGTTCTACTCAATGATTTACCATCCATCGCTATGAACTGTGACCTCTCTGAGAGGAAAACATGAATCCAATCACACAACTGAAATATGTTGTGAATACAATTAGTAGTAAAGAAGCAGTAAATTAAAATGTCATGCACAATGCAGCACTCATCTCACTATTTGACTCAATATCTCCTGAAATAACTTTTGTATATCAATATATTTTTGGATATATAAAAAAATCTACTCACTGAGTGGTGGCAGAACACACACATAAAAGAGAGTTTTATGTAGGCACGCTTTAGCAATCAACAGCTCCTCCTTTAGGCAGAATGGTTGAAGGGAGATACATTTTGGGAAAGTCACCCAGAACTGTGGTTCAGGGAAGACTTACCGCACAGGATGAGATGGAAAGACAGACTGTTGGGAACTGCACTGGGCGAGATTTGAAAACCAAGAGCTTAAAGATGGAAGATGGGGTAATATGCAAGACAGAGAACATTGTGCATGAGTTAATAAGAGTGAAAAGATAAGTGCATTGTACATAACAGAGGTGGGATGGGGCAGTGAAAAGTAGACAGGTAAGAAAATGAAACACGTAGAAAACTAAAACAGACTGAAGAAAAGAGCAGTTACTTGAAGAAATGCTGAGATGGAAGACATTAAATTAAGGCCAGGTGGGTGGCGAAAGCTCTTTCTGGTGCCATGTGAAGGGAATCTGCAACAGTTGTTGCTGTGCCGACAGCCCTCCATGCTCCCGATGTCATCAGACGGTCCATGTTGTATACTTGTCTTGCTGCAAACAACCTGTTTCCTGACTATGAATGTAACGTGGCTATACAATCCTGTACGGCTGAGGAAACAACATGTCTGTCCACTCAGGCGACAGTCTCTGTCGAGATCCTGCATCGACTCAAGTACAGATCTCCAAAACTGTCTTCTTTGTATTCACACCACAGTTGTGGGATCCCAACTGATGTGAGCTGTAATATTGCTAAATGACACACTACAGTCTATACAAGCCATGAGCCTGTTGCGGTTGTATTGTGACACATCTCAGTTGACATTTCTCCATATTACTAGAGGCATAATGTGGTCTTTTTGCAAATGACATTTAATGTGATTTCTCAACGAGAAACACACAGTGTAATATTTCCTTATATAAAGAATGTAGCTAGAGTTATTGCTAAGAATTCTGCACAATCACATTGAAATACTGATTATCTGCATATACAAACATTTACTGTATTTACTTGATTATAAGGTGAGGCTTTTCCTAAACTCATCATTCCTAAACTGCAGGATCATCTCATCTCGTATTCGCACATGAAGCTATTGCTGCTGCAATCAACATTTTCACATTATTTAGTAGAGCATATAAAGGTCATAATACATTTAGAGATGAAGCTTTGGCTCTGAGGTCACATGCAGATCAGTTCTGAAGAATTTGGAAGGGCAGGGGAAAGGGGGAGGGGGGGGGGTGACAGATGTGTTCTCAGGTCACACCAAAACCTTCGAAATTGCAATGTATTCTGAATAAACAGACAAATAATTGTAATGGCAAATATATAAATTTCACAGTTGTACTATTAGGATGATGATTAAAAATGGTGATACCACAGAAAGCAGGGTTAGAGGCAGAAGAGATAGAAAAGAAAACAGTCCACATGTTAATAAAAACCATATCTTTTCCTTTATTTTAACTCCTTACCATAAAACTCTGAGTTACCTCAGTTTTATTATTTTGACACATACTTAAAATCGCTAGTGTACTTGGGCAGCTTCAAAATAGACCTCTGAAAGAATGAAACTCCATTTATAACTGTTTCAGCACTGATAATTAAGTGTTCATCCACTACAGGACACGTGGTATTGCGTTTGTACCTGGCCGTCATGTTTTGTTTGAGGTGGTTGCCACTAGGTATTGTCTTTACTATGTGCAGCTTTAGATGCTCAACAATGAAACATGTGCTTCTCAACCTTTCTCCTGTATTGTTGTTTAGGCAATGCTTTTAAAAAGGATTACTACTGTGATCCTGAGTTTGACAATGAATTTAAGCAGCTTAGAAAGTGAAGAAGAATGTGGCGTTACTTCATTAGAGACTGAAAGTGATGACAGTTCATCAGTCGAGCGACAAGTACTTGTTGGTGATATGAGATAAATACGTGAAATGTCCTCTGGCCAGCTCCTACAAGATTTCTGCTCACGGGAAACCCTTGTGAAGTACATGCTTAGAATTGAAAGCTACACAGAAACTAAAAAATGACTTCAAGTTTCACATATTTTAGTCAAAGTTTAGTGCACGCTTATGCTTGAGATTGTATTATTGGTGATTTTCAAAATTTTGTTACTTATAGTTTTGAGCTCTAAAAGCCATCTTTATATTCCAGTATGTAATGTCCTTCAATATATAATGTTTTTCATTAATAAAAAATTATTATTTTTTGGAACATAATTTGAAAAAAAAGTTGTATTATCAAAATGTATACAGTCACAAATGGAATAAGTTTAGAATAGGTACAATGTTAACATTTAGACAGATACATTATATCAATAAAACAGTTTGTTACTCTTATTAGTCAGGGGATGTTAAAATAAATGTTTCCAAAGAAACCTCATGGGTGGGCAGGGTGCGAGGGATGGGGAGATCATCTCGTATTCGGCATTGTCTTATACATGGGTAAACACAGTAGTGAACTTTGTGCAGATTTGAAAACTGTTGCATTCCACCTCTGTGATGTTGCAGTTTTAATAGCCAGCTGCATATTTTATTGGTAATGTCTTGACTTACGATTCTTTTTCAACACAATTTCAGTCACGACATTTGCGAGTGACACACACAATTCTCAACTACTTCACCAGTTATGGTTTCATTACTCAGCCAATTACTCTGTTTGCACTACACTGCAAAGCCAGAAACATCGCTTACATTTCAAGATGTTCCAGACGGTCGATCTCCAAGAAGGCAGCAGGCGACAGCTTCCCAGCGTAAGTGTTGGAGAGCTGCCGCAAACTGGGACACCGTTGCTGATGGCAATTACTGTGTTATCTTCCATGCCATATCCGTGTGGTAGACCCAGTACTTTCAGTTCTGACAATCCTCCATTCCTTAAAAACACATTCGAGTACATAGTTTATGTTGGGCCACATTATTTTGTCTTTATAATGAAACAAAATAATAATAATAATAATAATAATAAGAGACAGAAATCTGACAAATTCTGCTTAACAATGATGGGACACACCCTGCTTACCAATTTTGATAACTTTAGGATGCTAATCAGGTACTACACTACATTTTTTGGAAATATCCAAGTCAAATGACCCAAGGCGCTATGTGATTTGGAGCAAGTACAATTTTAGAACATTAAAAGATAAGAAAATTGTAACTATATTAATTTTCCAGATATGAAAATCCTGATTTCCATTTGTTACAGATATGGTCGACTGATCACGAACTGTGGGGACATTCAGATATCGAGGTGATCATTATACAGGGTGGGAAAATAAAACTGGCCAGAACACGAGATCAGAGCAACATAGGCTACCTCGATTTGAGCAAAATTTCCTAGAGAACCACAGGTCAGAAATGCACCGTCAGGAAGCTCTCGAGGTAGAACAGCAGCCGATCAGCTATGAGCACACAGAAGTGTGTCCGATACGAGAATGTGTCCAGTAGTGTAATTTTGTCAGAATACAGTGCTGTTGAACTTTCTAGTATAAAAGTTAATTCAGGCTATCTCTACCTTAGAAAAAAAAAAAAAAACATATAGCCTTTATATTTTAGTATTAACAACACTGAATTTTACAGTACTTCATGTCAACTATCTTAGTGCAGTGCTCTTTCTCCAGTACCAATTAGTATCTTAATGACCTTACAGTACTATTAGCATAACTGGATTTAATAGTCTACCATTACCCAGTAAACATAACAGAAAATTCACAAGTCAGGTAAATGAAATGTCATGTGACGAGGGCCTCCCGTTGGGGTACACCGCTCTCCTGGTGCAAGTCTGTCTATGTGACGCCACTTCGGCGACTTGCATGTCAATGTGGATGAAATTGTGATGATTAGGACAACACAATACCCAGTCCCTGAGCGGAGAAAATCTCCGACCCAGCCAGGAATCGAACCCGGGCCCTTAGGATTGACAGCCTGCTGCGCTGACCACTCAGCTACCAGGGGCAGACGTGTCAGGTAACTAGCCATGAATATGGATTTCAAGTTTTACCTAGTTTGACAGATCATTTTAAACTACCATCTGCAGCTAATTTAAACAGTAACTGTGCTCTTTAATGTAAAAGGTAATTATGCTGCAGAAAGTTAGTTCAAATGCACACACTTTTCTGTGCTCTCATCACCAATCAGCTGTAGTTCCACAACAATGCAGTTGCGACCTACAGTTATTCAGAAAATTTTTGTCAGTTTTATGTCCTCTTCTGTGCTTCGAATTGATCAGTCAGGTTGTTTTTCTCTGTCTTACATATGACCAAAACTTCTGTCATTTATGTCATACAACTGAGATTGTGAAAATAAAAGTTTCTTAAAATGTATACATCTGTGGTATGTGTCAAGCTGAAGTATCACCCATTACCACTGATATGCTTTGTGATGAAAGCCTTGCTGACTGTGGCCAACTGGCATGAGACCTGTGTTCACATTATTAGGTTACTAGTCAACTTATATGTGCACAGTTTATAATTTATATTCTGGCAGTGCTTTGTACTGTTCAGAAAGAGAAAAGTTATCACAAAATTGTTGTTTTAAACTTTTAAAAAATTAGTGTTAACAGGGATAAAAATTTATCAATGTAGAGATTACAAACTTTGACAATTCATCTTTGATCCTTGGTCCAGAGTCTGCTTTCAGTACTTTTTCTGTTTTTTACTGGCAACAGAGTGTTTTACAGTTCCTATTGGAGTCTTGTAGGACTTGTAGAGGGGACTTAGTATACAAGTTTTTCATAATGAGCCCATGTCTCGTCTGAAGGTCAGAAAACTTTCGAATCCCCCACTTCACGTGACACACAGCTACTGAGAGGAGTGTGCTGTTGTCACACGCTGTTGTAATAATGACATTACATACCATTTTCCTCTCACTACAAAACGGTTGCAAGAAACTGGTACATTCACAACTATAGCGATCTTCTGTGGTGCTTCATAGACCAGCCAAACTCTCGACTTTGAAGAGAATGTCCTTCACCACGTAGAATAGAACCTTAGGATGAGTACTCTAAATACTGACTGTAATGCGTACTCCTACAGTATACAGTTCAGATCTCATTACCTCTACTGTGTGCATGTCTGCATATAGTGAAGTGGAAGACACAAAAGTGATCCGACCTTCAAACTTTTGTTGCGTCCAAATGATAAATTTGCAGATGTTGGTTCCTTATCAGATTTTATCTGCCAAGTTACTGTCACAACCATAGGAACTGTAACAGGAATTGTGAAAATCTTTATTTCAGCATTTTTTGGAGACATGAATATGAAAAACAAAAATGTTACACACTCATGCACTATATTCCTCAAAGACTTATGAAGACAGTAGTCCATGTGATTAATTTTGTCATGTACCCAACCTACACACACAGTGCCAGCTGGACAGACGGTGTGTGTCCAGCCTACACAATATATGCACAGGTCTCTCTCTCTCTCTCTCTCTCTCTCTCTCTCTCTCTCTCTCTCTCTCTCTCTCTCTCTCTCTCTCTGTGTGTGTGTGTGTGTGTGTGCGTGTGTGTGTTTTATCTAGCTTGCTAAAGGGTTTCTTCTGAAAATTCTATACTTCTGCTATCTGGTGCAGTGAGAGGCCTCTTTTACTTTATAACATTTACATTAGAACTGCCAGATCTTTGGTTGGTTATTTGGTCCATTTGAAGCCAACAAACTTGAGTAACCATGATGGCTGAGAGACCCAACTCCTGCTGGCTCGGTACATGTTTCTAGTAACAAACAGCCCACCATACTATATGTATGTGATGGTAAGATGAGCACTCTTTTATTCAAGTGGCTTATTAAGAAAAAAAATTTTTAACGTATTCTTGACCAATCAAAATTAGAAACTATTTTATTGACAAAGTATCTGCCTAAAATGTTAACATTATACCTGTTCTAAATTTATGCCACTTTAATTGCATTAACTATGGGTTCTTATGAAACATTGTAAATTAACTAAACAAACACTCTTTTTAGCCTTGTTTCACAATTTATTATTAATGTTATTCCACAACCTAGGTTTCGGGTTATAAGCCCATTTTCAAGTACATTACTGATTCTCAAAGATAAACGTGATGATGAGGCAAAGATAATCTCAACCTCCTGGGTATCAATCCATAGCTTAATGTACACTTACATCAATGACTTTTTTTATGAATTGCGTCCACTATTACACATTCACCAATTATAGTACAATGACTGGACTAAAGTTTTTTAACTGCGGTGGACTGGGGCCCCATTTTTGCTTCCATCCTGGGGTTGTGATCTCAACTATTCACTTCTTTTAGATGAGATCACAACCCCAGGATGGAAGCAAAACTTTGGGCCTCAGTCCATCATGTCTTAGCTGATGCATAACTTCAGTCTGGTCATTGTAGTATGTAGTGAATGTGTAATAATAGATGTAATTTGTTTTAAAAAATGGTCATTGATGTAGGTGTACATTAAGCTATGCAATTTGAGATTATCTTTGCCTCGTCATCATGTTTATCAATGTATTATCATCTTTGGGAAGTAGTAATGTACTGGAAAATGGGTTTATAACCCAAAAACTACGTTGTGAAATAACATTAATAATAAATTGTGAGACAAGGCTAACAACAGTGTTTGTTTAGTTAACTTATGCATTTATTGATTGACTACATCTTGACAATGCAAGGAGAAATAAGCAAACTAAAAGAAATGGTTTCCATTAACTTGCAGTCTGTTTTCCTTTCTAGATTTTTCACTTACTAATCTGTCATCTGCAGTATCAGTACTTTTAATCATCATCATGCTAATAACACAAGCACAACATTTATATCTACGTTTCCACAAGTATGTCACTGTTTCCTCCATATATGTTGCAATTTCTGATGTAATTGCCATGGGATCTCAGAATACAGCTGTTTTCATCCAAAAACATGTAGGATACTGCTTTTGTACAGATGCGAGATTTTTTCAGTGTCTCTCACTTACAAACACATCATTTGCCCACCACTCTCTCATTGGCTATACAGAACAGACAGCTGACACATATCCTTTCATGCCCATTATACATCACAGTGAGCATCGATAACCCTACAGCGGGAAACATACAACTACGCCACTGACCGCTACACAGACTTACTATCTGCTGCAGAAATGAATAGAACTGTTGTGTGTTTGTCCAGTTTTAAAGTCAATTCAATTCCGAATATGAATTAATTCAGGCAAACTGCATTTTAAACATGCTAGATGTACATAAAATGACAGAGTACATGGTACTGATTACCATGGTTGGCAACACAACATAACTTCACACCTGGTCACTTCTCCACTCCCCACACTCATCCTAGTTCTCCACCAAGCTGTTCCCCCACTGAGCCTTGCGTAAAACTCTGCTTGATATACTATGAAACATGGACTACAATATCTCCCAGAGTGCAGGTCAGATGTAACAACAACAACAACCACAACCGATACATAAACATAGTTTTCAATCACGATTCGGTCCTATTCTTAAACTATCGCTCATCCCACAACCTATTGATGTCTGTCAGCAGTATTTCCTGATGAGTCTTGCCACTGTAATTTATTCTTACGATAACAATTACAGTGAATCTAATATGATTTATTTTGTTAATTAGAAATCTAATTCTCGATTAATTTTCCTCTTTTTTCATCTGAATGTCACCATGTTCTAAAGCTGATTAAAAGCTGGTAATGTTTTTACCCATTCTTCTAATACATGAACAGCAACCAAATTTCTCACTTTCAATGCACTTAATAAATCATTTCAGTCTCTCACAATCAAATAAAATATTGGTCTGGGGTCAGAATCGAGCAATGTTTTTTGAACTACAACATTTCCGCTTACTTATAAATTAGTATTAATGTTTCTATCGAGAAATCTTGAGACTCTTTCAATGCAAATATCATTTGCCCGGCCCTGCTCTTCCGAATTCTTCAAAATAAAACTGCATGTGATCTCAGCTGCCAAAGTTTCATTTCTAAATATAAGATGCTCCCTATGTACTCTGTTAAACAATGTTAAAATGTTAATCTCAGCAGCAACAGTTTAATATGTGAATATAAGACGATATTGTATGTTTTGAATGGCAAATTTGGGAAGAAACCTCATCCTATAATCAGGTAAATACAGTAGTTACCTACTCCGTGGTCACTCTGTGCTCTCCTTTTTTTTTTTAAAAAAAAGGTTTGTGCCACCTGAATTCTTCCCACCAACATCCACTTTCCTCAGTTCTGCAGGTGGGTATTCTGCTTGCAATATATTCTTTGTTCCTGTAAGTCCCCTGGCCCCTCCCTCAGTCAGCTTCTATTCCCTCCAATGCTCTCGCTCCAGCCTCACACATGCTCCTTATCCCTCCAGAGCACCTGCATAGCCGTTTTCCTTCTCTGCTTCTCTCACATCTGCATCTCCAACACAATACTGCCTACATTCATAAGAACTCAACATGTTCAACACACGACCTACATAAAAGCCAGAGCAGCTGTTCCGGTAGGTACTCGATCGGGGACAGACACCCAAACTTCCTGCAAGTTCCTTAAGCTTCCGACGGTAGTGAACGCCTCTCTGGCTAAGTTGCGCACTATGTCGTACTCATAAAGTTCCAGATGTTCCAAGCTGTCAGCGTATCCTGGCAGCAACGATAAGAGGCACCTGTGTAACAACAGAAATGGGGTTTGTGAGAATTATTCATCCTCTGTCACATTTCAGAAGACCAAACAAACAGTCTACCCTATATTCCATCTCCAAATTAATGATTCTTATCCTGTATTTGTAACACTTCCATGTTCAACTGTCATATTTATATCACTTGCCATTCTAATATGACATCATTAATATTATCACCACATTAATTTGCATCGAAAGTGTACCCGTGAGTGACAAATTGTATTGCTATACATCAGACACAATGATGAGTGTCAGGGTACTAGGTATTAGCAATTCTGCTGGGTACAAAATAGTGTTTTCAGTGGACAGCTTCTAATGCTCCTAAGGCTTCAACAGAAATAGTACTTTTTTGACTTTACAAAGTGAGCATTCAATATTTATGACGTATATGCAACACCTGACAAGTTTGTGCTGCCATCTGTTGACTGCTCCTGCAACTCAGTACCAACTTAAATTATTCTCAAAGTATATAGACAAATGGTCATGAGAATATACTGCCAAAATGAAAATCTATGTATAAAATATCTTCGTTAACAATACATACAGACCACACAACATAGGTTTTCACAGCCAGTGTTTAGAAGAGTGAACCGATAGAGGTAGTCAAAGTACCCTCCATGGCACACCGTTGGGTGGCTTGTGGAGTATGGATGTAGATGTAGATGTACCTAAGTCGAAACTTCAACTCCGAAAGGCTGTGCTCGACATGTAAAACAATTGTTTGACATTTCGTTTCCAACTGTTGGAGGTATCTTCAGAGGTAAACCTATGATTGGTAGGCTGTCTTTCGCCTCAAAAGTTTTAACTGAAAAAACACATACTTAATATTTTAAAATCTGCTCCTTCTTTTTGAATAACTATTTCTCACAAACTACAAACAGTACAAGCACAGTTTCAATGTTCCTGAGACAGGAAAAGGTTTAGATTTCAAAGTTCCAACAGTTATGCACTCATTCAATGCGAGCACCATTTGTTACATCAAAATGAAGGCTCATTTCTGCCCACGGACCAATGAGCTGGTCTCTATCGAATTCTAACCATCAACAATTTCACATCTTAGAGAGTAGTAGGCATATGTAGGACGAAAACACTGTCTTGTGTAGACCAATGCATAAAAATTGCAGGGCCACAAGGTCTGGTGACCCAAGAAGGCTGCTGATAAACTGATCATCCACTCCTCGTCCTACAACCAGCATCCTAGAGTGGTGCTATTCAGTGACATTGAACACGGTTGGAGAAGAAGCACGTGCCACCTTATGGGAGGACAACTTTACATGAATCACTTTCAAGTTGAGGAAACAGCCATTTTTCTATCATATCTGGATACAAGATTCCTACAATGATGTTCAATTTTATTTAAAAAAAGACTTTCACTTTTGGTGAGTCTCTGTGCTGAAGAACGACCACAGGATTTTTGCGCTCCCAAAACCTAAATCTAGCATTATGCCAAATAACTGTACCAGAAAAATGAAAAGTGGATTCATACTAAAAATATAATTGTTCAGAAAAAAATGTAATCTTCCATTTCGTCTAGAATTCCTGTGCAAAATTCGTATCTTTTGGTGTGGTCATCAGAACGGAATGTTTGCAACAATTCCAGTGGATACAATTTCTGATGCAGACAGTTTCTAGCTCATCATATCTCTAGTTGAAGGGTTTTAAGTTCATTGCTTGCTCATTCCACAGATTTACTAGGATGCCTCTTGTAAGTTGCACAGATACCTTTTACATCTTCACACTGTGTGCAAGGAACCGCTCAGCCTTCCACCAACTCGAACACAAGATATTTTAGATGTGAGTAGGGAGAAAGGAACCCCATATATTGTCTGTCACCTGTCTGTGTGAGCAGGTCTGAAGTTTATCGTGAGAGGACCGTAGACACGGCGGTCGAACGACACCAGCAAGTACTTGTTGGTCGGTACATGGAAGTCATAATGAAAGCACACGGCAGCCCCAAGGAACTTCTGTGTTATTCTGTGCTGTTTTTTAACTGTGACTATTGTTAGTGACGAAAGAACAATTGGGTGGAAAAAGATTCTTAGTAACTTTTAACACAGACTTGCTAGAGGCAAGACAAGTTTATGATTTCTGTGGTTGTTAAACCAACTCTGTAGTACATGTGTCTTAATTGTTTCTAATTTAAGAGGACAGGGGTGACTTACGAGAAGTCTAATGTTTATATTGAAAGTGTGAATTTGTTCTTGCACGTGGATGGTGTTGCTGGAAGAGCACAGTCTTAAAAGAGAAGGCCTATTATAAAAGTTGTCACAAAATGTTAGAACATGGTGACCAGTGAAAAAGGACACAAAAAATAGGAATTTTAAGACCAAAAAACAAGAAAAGTGGATGTTGTATGTTGCTATAGCAATAAGCCAAACCCGATAAAGGATTTGCTCCGAAACTTTGGGACATGCTTGAGTATTCAAAAGAGAAAAAATTTGAATTGAGAAATAGTGAAGTTCCAGTGTGTTTCTCTAAGAAGAAATACACTGAGATCACTTTGACTAAGAAGATCTGGTGCAGGGAGTGGATAGCTCTCACACACATCAAGGGCACGCAGATGCGGAAACCAACAATTGACACCACTGGCGTCAGTTGCTGTTCACCGGGGCTGATTACACATCCGCTCATCGACGCAGCCCAAATTCTACACTGGGTGAGCGTAAAACAGAACTTTATTGTTTTAATACAATGTGGTATGAACTGTTGAATGAACTTTATTAGTATTATTATAATGAAAGTTAATTTTAGATGCTCACAAGGTCTAAAGCTTGTTAAATTATGAATCAGGAACAGCAAGTTGGGGAAACTTCAGAACCAGTCATGGCTATGAAAATTAGTAAAGAAGGGCCACACTGGTCTGAGTTAGTAAATCTAATCAAAGTTCAAAATTCTACTTTAGGAAAGGAACTAAGTGTGACTTTAAGTGAAAAAATAGATGCCTAGAGTGAAGCTTTAAGTAAAGAACTAGGCTCAGTAGACTCTCAAAAAAATTTGTTGACTGCCAAAGTCAATGCACAGAGCAAAGAATTTAGTAATCTATGCAAAGGCATGGGTGTTTTAGAGACTGAATTTGACACATTGAATAGTAAAGTAGAGGATTTGAAATTAGACCTAAAGAAAGAATTAACCAATTCCTTGGACATTCATGTAAATCAATTGTTCACTGACTTTAGTCAGAAAGAGAATGATCAATTACAAAATTAAGCAAAAACGTTAGAATTTGATATTGCTCAAAAATGTAATACTGTAGAATCAGAAATCAATGAAATTTAGGATAATTTAAAATGTATGCAATGCTGAGTTTAATGCTGTACTGCAGGGATGGCATACGTTGAAAGAGAGCATTGATAAGCACAGTGAATTAATGCTTGTCATTCAATTGTAAATTACAGGTGTAGGTACACGAGTAGACAGTGTAGAAGGAAGCTTCCAAGAGAAGATAGCAAGTTCTGATATCATAAATGTAAGTAGTCTGGAGGAACAGGTAGAAGAAATTATAGATTGGTAACTCACTGAGAGAATAACATTTGGGATTGCATCGCCTATGGCTTCTTCTGAACTTTCTGATACCGGGAAGGGCATAGACAAAATCTGGAGAGAAGACAAAATATTCCAGGGAGAAGTAGAAAAACGAGGAACTTCACCCAATGTTGTGTTGACTAGTGAAGTGGTAACTGATTTGCAGTGGGGAGATTTTCAAAATAAGTTTAAAGAGAAATACTGGTCTGCCAGTGCACAAGAAAAGTTAATGTCAGACTGATGGGACCCGGGCGGTGTCATATATCCCCTAGGGATGTTAACATTCTGAGTTGACGGGCAGAGTGATGACCGTCGGATCCTGAGTTGTTTTCGGTGTTTCTTCCAAAATAGTTTTCCCACACTGAATTCCCTTCAAATCTTAAAACTATGGTCATCTATCCTTAAAATTTAAAATTATCCTACAATCTTATTACCTGGAAAACTGTATATGACTACAACTTAGGAGAATCGTGGAATACAAAACAAAATGATCTCTAGACATGAAATGAAGGTGGGAATGTCGGTTTTGTAGGAGACGGTTAAATACCAAACCACCTCCGATGTCTCACTCAAGTACCTGAGGGGTAGGGATCATGGGGAGGGGTGGTGGTAAGGGTTTCCTGTCTCTGGGGCTTTCTTCTTTCTCTTCTCCAATCTTAGCAACCATTTCTATTTATTTCCTTTCTTACTTCTCATTTAAGGACCTATCTAATTTTTCCTTGTTTCCTTATTCATCTACTTCTATCACAGAAGTCCTTCCTGGTTCCCATGGTTTACAATAACATTATCTTCAGATAAGAAGGCCAAAGAATCAGACGACATGAACACACATCTACATACATGCAAAATTACATTTCTTGTGTCTGTATATGTATGGATGGATATGTGTGTGTGTGCGCGCGCGAGTATATACCTATCCTTTTTCCCCCTAAGGTAAGTCTTTCCGCTCCCGGGATTGGAATGACTCCTTACCCTCTCCCTTAAAACCCACATCCTTTCGTCTTTCCCTCTCCTTCCCTCTTTCCTGAAGAAGCAACCGCCGGTTGCGAAAGCTCGTAATCAAATATTTATGTGAGAAATGACAATTTATTCTTTATGAAAGTTGAAATATACCAACAACGAACTAAAAGCATTCTTCGAGGACCTAATTATTTCAGAAGTAGAGAGAGAGTCTTTAA
This sequence comes from Schistocerca gregaria, assembly GCF_023897955.1. NCBI lineage: Eukaryota > Metazoa > Arthropoda > Insecta > Orthoptera > Acrididae > Schistocerca > Schistocerca gregaria. Next base: position 41,352,728 of record NC_064925.1, on the reverse strand, counting down.
GGTTCCCGTAACCACCATCATTCTTTGGAGAAGAAGTTTATACAGATTCTAGAAGCCAGTTGTCCAGAGTAGAAGATCAGCTGTGCATTCCCAAGTAAGTCGACTTGTGTAAGAGAAGTGGGGAGTTTTCACATACACTTCACACACTCTTAGTCATCAAAAACATTAGAAATGGACTCTAATTTTGCTAACTGCAGCACACAAAATGAATTCCCCCATGGTGCCTCCATTTTCCTACAAACGGGCAACAGCAGCACTGCACCTTCACTTGATCTTCTGTGTGAACTGATCAAAAGTTTCCACTTTTCTCTGTCTAGGAACACTGGAGTTGCGTTTCTATCATTTATAGTTTGTAAAAGATTAATCCCAGAAATATGCTACTCCATTTTGAATAACCCTGTATTTTGGCAAGTGGCAGCTGCCCACTGTAGTCCTCGAAACTGACTGCCCTGTGTGAGGTGAGGACTGACGAGCCACAGTGGAAGGGATGCCCTGAACTAGCTTTGAATACAAGTGGGTGTGCGATCAAGCGCCGAGCACTCGTCGACAGGCGGTACCAAGATGATAACCTGGGCACTTAAAATGCCCACGCTAGTACTGGAGAATTTGTAAGACAAAACTAGAAGCACGGGCAGCTTCTCCTGTGACACGGCAACTATGCTAATGTTTAACTGATTTCTGTAGTTCTGTTAGGGCCTGATCAGTTTGAGAGTTCACCACTATGCAGCTTTACAAATCTTAATCTGAGAATGCAGTGTTTGCAGTAACTATGTGTTTCAGTCTGAAGCTTGTACCTCTGCCTGATATACGTTCCTCACTACTGGATAATAGCCAAGACCACGAGTCATTGCTGCTGCTGCTGCTACTATCTAAATAATTTAATTACAGTTTTGTGATTTCAATGTGTCATTGCAAGATATAACATACACATTTGTGCTGATGTGAATCCATGAACAAAAGGTGAAAAAAGGTGAAAGGTGTTTATGATTTTCTTCTCTCTCTCTCTCTCTCTCTCTCTCTCTCTCTCTCTCTCTCTCTCTCTCCTGAGTGTAAGGTTTATTTTGTTCAGATATTGTTGCCCCATGTGTCAGTGTTATCAGCCATCACTGCAAATACATGTGCTAACTGGACACTATCTACAGAAAATTCTTTACTGAATTTATTTTTTTATTTTGTGTGCATATTCTACAGGGAGTTATTTTATATAGTTTTGTGTCTTTTGTCTTTGCATAACAATGAAACAATGGCAGTCCAGGCCACAGTGATCCTGATAATGCTTACTTGTGGACAATAGTTAATGTATCAGAGACAAAGAGACTCTGAAGTGTGTAACTGAACTGTAGTATACTGAATTTTTACACCCAACTGGTGGGGCCAGCTCTTGGCATACAGTTAAACTCCTGCTTACACTTTTCAGTGGAATGACACAAAAAAACTGTAAGATGCTGGAAAGTGCTATACAGGAAAGCACTGGAAACACAATAAGTTGTTGTTGTTGTTGTTGTGGTCTTCAGTCCTGAGACTGGTTTGATGCAGCTCTCCATGCTACTCTATCCTGTGCAAGCTTCTTCATCTCCCAGTACCTACTGCAACATACATCCGTCTGAATCTGCTTAGTGTATTCATCTCTTGGTCTCCCTCTCCGATTTTTACCCTCCACTCTGCCCTCCAATACTAAATTGGTGATCCCTTGATGCCTTACAACATGTCCTGCCAACCGATCCCTTCTTCTAGTCAGGTTGTGCCACAAAGTTCTCTTCTCCCCAATCGTATTCATTACTTCCTCAATAGTTATGTGATCTACCCATCTAATCTTCAGCATTCTTCTGTAGCACCACATTTCGAAAGCTTCTATTCTCTTCTTGTCTAAACTATTTATCGTCCATGTTTCACATCCATACATGGCTACACTCCATACAAATACTTTCAGAAACAACTTCCTGACACTTAAATCTATACTTGATGTTAACAAATTTCTCTTCATTAGAAATGCTTTCCTTGCCATTGCCAGTCTACATTTTATGTCCTATCTACTTTGACCATCATCAGTTATTTTGCTCCCCAAATAGCAAAACTTCTTTACTACTTCAAGTGTCTCATTTCCTAATCTAATTCCCTCAGCATCACCCGACTTAATTCGACTACATTCCATTATCCTCGTTTTGCTTTTGTTGATGTTCATCTTATATCTTCCTTTCAAGACACTATCCATTCCATTCAACTGCTCTTCCAAGTCCTTTGCTGTCTCTGACAGAATTGCAATGGCAGTGGCAAACCTCAAAGTTTTTATTTCTTATCCATGGATTTTAATAACTACTCTGAATTTTCTTTTGTTTCCTTCACTACTTGCTCAATATAGAGATTGAATAGCATCAGGGAGAGGCTACAACCCTGTCTCACTCCCTTCCCAACCACTGCTTCCCTTTCATGTTCCTCTACTCATATAACTGCCATCTGGTTTCTGTACACATTGTAAACAGCTTTTCGCTCCCTGTATTTTACCCTTGCCACCTTCAGAATTTGAAAGAGAGTATTCCAGTCAACATTGTCAAAAGCTTTCTAAGTCTACAAATGCTAGAAATGTAGGTTTGCGTTCCTTAATCTAGCTTCTAAGATAAGCTGTAGGGTCAGTATTGCCTCACTTGTTCCAATATTTCTACGGAATCCAAACTGATCTTCCCCAAGGTCGGCTTCTACAAGTTTTTCCATTCGTCTGTAAAGAATTCGTGTCAGTATTTTGCAGCCGTGACTTATTAAACTGATAGTTCTGTAATTTTGACATCTTTCAACGCCTGCTTCCTTTGGGATTGGAATTATCATATTCTCCTTGAAGTCTGAGGGTATTTCGCCTGTCGCATACATCTTGCTCACCAGATGGTAGAGTTTTGTCAGGACTCGCTCTCCCAAGGTAGTCAGTAGTTCTAATGGATTGTTGTCTACTCCTGGGGCCTTATTTCGACTCAGGTCTTTCAGTGCTCTGTCAAACTCTTCACGCAGTATCGTATCTCCCATTTCATCTTCATCTACATCCTCTTCCAGTTCCATAATATTGTCCTGAAGTACATCGCCCTTGTATAGACCCTCTATATACTACTTCCACCTTTCTGCTTTCCCTTCTTTGCTTAGAACTGGGTATCCATCTGAGCTCTAGATATTCATACAAGTGGTTCTCTTTTCTCCAAAAGTCTCTTTAATTTTCCTGTAGGCAGTATCTATCTTACCCCTCATGAGATAACCCTCTACATCCTTACATTTGTCCTCTTGCCATCCCTGCTTAGCCATTTTGCTCTTCCTGTCGATCTCATTTTTGAGATGTTTGTATTCCTATTTGCCTGCTTCATTTACTTCATTTTTATATTTTCTCCTTTCATCAATTAAATTCAATATTTCTTCTGTTACCCAAGGATTTCTACTAGCCCTCGTTTTTTTACCTACTTAATCCTCTGCTGCCTTCACTGCTTCATCCCTCAGAGCTACCCTTTCTTCTTCTACTGTATTTCTTTCCCCCATTCTTGTCGATTCTTCCCTTATGATCTCCCTGAAATTCTGTACAGCCTCTGGTATAGTCAGTTTATCCAGGTCCCATCTCCTTAAATTCCCACCTTTTTGTAGTTTCTTCAGTTTTACTCTACAGTTCATAACCAATAGATTGTGGTCACAGTCCACATCTGCCCCTGGAAATGTTTTGCAATTTAATACCTGATTCCTAAATCTCTGTCTTACCATTATATAATCTATCTGAAACCTGTCAGTATCTCCAGGCTTCTTCCATGTATACAACCTTCTTTCATGATTCTTGAACCAAGTGTCAGCTATGATTAAGTTGTGCTCTGTGCAAAATTCTAGCAGGTGGCTCTTTCATTTCTTACCCCCAATCCATACTCACCTACTATGTTTCCTTCTCTCCCTTTTCCTGCTACCGAATTCCAGTCACCCATGACTATTAAATTTTCATCTCCCTTCACTATCTGAATAATTTCTTTTATTTCTTCATACATTTCTTCAATTTCTTCGTCATCTGCAGAGCTAGTTGGCATATAAACTTGTTCTACTGTAGTGGGCATGGGCTTCGTGTCTATCGTGGCCACAATAATGCGTTCACTATGCCGTTTGTAGTAGCTTACCTGCCCTCCTATTTTCCTATTCATTATTAAACCTACTCCTGCATTACCTCTATTTGATTTTGTATTTAAAACCCTGTATTCATCTGACCAGAAGTCTTGTTCCTCCTGTCACCGAACTTCACTAATTCCCACTATATCTAACTTTAACCTATCCATTTCCCTTTTTAAATTTTTTAATCTACCTGCCCGATTAAGGAATCTGACATTCCACGCTCCAATCTGTAGAACACCAGTGTTCTTTCTCCTGATAACGACATCCTCTTGAGCAAAGTAAAAATGAATAAATTTATCTCACTGTCATTCTCTTTATATTGTTCAAAATAAGAAATTATAACAATTTAAAATTTGCGTATTTAAAAAAGAAACTTAAATAATTGTTTTTGTTTCTTTCTAACAGCAACTTGCTGTACTCTTTCATGAAACCACATAAAAAAGCATTTACATTCTAGTATGAGACTTATTACTGGTATTCATTATAAAACTATGGTAAATAAAACTTGTAAGACAATACTGGTTGATATACTAATGTTGGGAGTCTTTCATAAATGGAGAACAACAGACAAAATCTGCAGCTTGTTGTTGACAAGGAGGTCACTCGGTTCAGGGACATCCTGGGTGAAGAAGAGGACGGAAATTGTAATGTTATGGAACATCTTGAGGAGGAATATTTATGTCTGATGTGAAGTCGTACAGACAAAAGTGAAGTTACAGTTAAATCAACAACATTAGCTGCTTACAGGCGTTGATACACATCAACAGGGACAGTTGAAAATGTGTGCCCCGATCGGGACTCAAACTCGGGATCTCCTGCTTATAAGGCAGACGCTCTATCCATCTGAGCCACCGAGGGCACAGAGGGTAGTGTGACTGCAGGAATTTATTGCCGGCATGCTCCCCGCGAGACCCACAGTCTCAACTTAGTCCACACACTACATTTGTAGTGCCCCTGCCACTATACCCACTACTCGCGGCAGACAGTCCACCGAGTCCCGTAAGAGTTCAGGCAAATCGTGTGCATCTGCACTGAAGGAGATCATCAGCCAGTTAGCCTTAAACGATATGAAGATGGCATCTGTTCTATCAGACATGTCTGAAAGAACAGATTCCATCTTCATATCATCTTTAAAAGTGGTGTCTTGTTTGTATAAATGACTGAAATTAAATGTAAGCTGTAGAAATACAAGACAATGTGCAGAAGCAAGCTTGCTATTATTGTCAGATCATGATCATCATTCTGGAAGTGCCTTGGCATACTCTTCCTAGCCTTCCAAACACTGCAAACAGGTGGCTGTGACCCAACATGATGACAATGAAATCTTGCTTACTACGCTAACGCTGTGTTACATAATTATTAACTTTGTGTTGCAACACAAAATCATTAACAACAGGAAAGTAGTGAATTGAGAGAACATGACTCCTGGTGGTACTGACAAAAATGAACATAAAAAGCAAGAAAATGTTATATGTGAGAATGTGAAAACAGGGTTTTACTGTATTTATTTTCGTCAGTTTAGTGTAACATACACACGGTCACACTTTCATATGTGAGCTGCAGTAGAAAGCCATTTTTGGCATCTGTTTCACAATACAATTATGTAGTACGTAAGTATACACCCCACTACAAACTCACGCTGTAGCACACACAGTTCCCTCGCATATGAGTTGCTAAGTTTCAATAATGAGCAACAAAAAGTAGAAGGGAAATAAATGATGAGAGAATATTGCTGATGTAAATGGAAAAGTAATGGGCCCAGAATTGTGCACCGAGGGCTGCATGTTCCAAAAACTGCTTTACCTACAGGCTGTGTGTATGCAATCAATTTTTGTTAAATTATAAGTACCCATTCTGAAATGAGTCATTCTGCCCATTCATTTCATTACAAAACCCCATCTACAGGCTAATGTGGGAAAGAGAGAGAGAGAGAGAGAGAGAGAGAGAGAGAGAGAGAGAGAGAGAGAGAGAGAGAGAGAGAGAGAAACCTAAAACGTGCGAGTGAGACAGTTCTGCCGGGTACTGCTGAATTGCACAGAACTGATTTGTGTACAACCTTTAAATACAATGGCACCATTAGCTATGAGTGGAAGTAATTCCATAAAAAAACATCACAGAAGATGTTTGAAGACATAGATATGTTAACTGAACTACACCTATCTTAAAAGCACTGTAGCAATAATTATATGCCTTCTTAACCTTTTGTATCTTGTGTCGCAATGCATATGTAAGGGTGAAATAAGCCAAATGTCTATTATGAAGTGTGAAAAATATTGAACATACAATCATATGAGGAGAAGCAGTAGCACTCACCTCATTCCATCCATTGTCCACTTTATTCATAAGGACTTGAGGGTGTTCTTCTTGGCATTCAGAAACTACTTCAGATCATCCATATTGACAGACATACAACCGAAGTCAATCTCTACTAGACGGGGGCACCCGTCGCCCAAAGACCGCAGCACAAAGGGGCGCACGACATTAGTATTTAACACGTCTCTCTCTTGCAGATGCCACATGAAGAGGTGCTGTAGACGAGACACTGCCACTGAAAATCTCTTGGTCTTCAGCAGTCTGTCAGATGCCATCAGCGTCTGTATTCTGGAGCACTGCTCGACCAAATTCTTCACCGTCTGCAACCGCACAGTTCCTGTAGTACAGTAACACTTATGAGCTAAGGAGTGGGATACACTGAAACAAAAGAAGCACTATTAATGGTTGTTTAAACAGGTGCTTCCTGTCTCTCTGAAGCACCTAACCAATTTCCAGCAACAGAAGTTGCACAGAAACAAAATAGACAGCCACAAAGGAAGCCAGTAATCATGATGAATAAAAGGAAAGCACTCTCATCATCCACATTCACCAAACTGACTTCTTCTCAGCTAGCAGAAGGCTGCTATTCACTACAAACAGGTTTCCTCCCTTCTGGTGACTCCTGAGTTGGTTCGTATTGTCAATGTCACAGCTGCTTGCACCACCATGTGTCTTTTTGGATCCCAGAAAACACACTAAATGGCCTACATTTCAGAACAACTGAACTCTACTTTTTTTTCCTCATTGTTAATTGACTATGTGTCACCCCAGTAATCATATGCACATTGAGACAAAGTAGTTAAGGAAAAAGCTCAATGGATTAGAATGGAAATGTATTAGTGGAATTTCCTCCATTTAGAAGGAGTCTTTTGTAACGACAGTGATAACTGGAATAAACGCTTACTATCAAAAAGGTTCATTTAGGTCCATTTTGGTTTATTTAATGGTTTTTATTGAGTTATTTTAAGCTGTAATATGACACCAATGCAACACCCGACCTCAACTATTTTAAGAAACAAAGTATCATGTATAAAAACAGCGTCAAATGTCTGATTACATATGAGTTAATGGGTTAAATATGTAATGTTCAGCAGGTAAACAAGAAAAAGTTTAGAAAAGGTTTGAAATTATGTTTGAAGTATGCTGAAAGTCACTGAATGTTCTAATTATCTAACACTGGAGGAGTACTGTTTGGATAACTTTTTACTGTTTTAAGCAAAAGGCAGTTTTTCACATATCTCAGTGCTTATGATTAAATATCACTCTGGATATCACAAGATATGTTTAATTCAGTTGACAAAAGGAGAAAATATAAAAATCCAGCAAATGAAGCAGCTGAAGAGGGAGTACAAACATCTAAAAAATGAGATTAACAGAAAATCCAAAACGTCTAAGCAGGAATTGTTTGAAGACAAATGCAAGGATACAGAAGTATATAAAACCCGGCAAAAGATAGATACCACCTGAAGGAAAGTTAGAAAGACATTTTCAGAAAAGGAAAGCATCTGTACAAATAACAAGAGGTCAGATGGAAAACCAGTCCTAAGCAAAAAGGGAAAGGTGAATGACGGAAGGAGTATGCAAAAGGTCTACACAAGGGAAATGAACTTGAAGGCGATATTATGGTAAAGCAGAGGATACAGATGAAGATGAGATGAGAGATAGCATGCGATACTGTGAGAAGAATTTGACAGAGCACTGAAAGACTTAAGTGGAAACAAGGCCCCTAGAGTAGACAATAGTCCCTCTGAACTAATGATATCCTAGGGAGAGCCAGCTATATAACAAAACTATTCCACCTAGTATGTAAGATATATGTGACTGGTAAAGTACCCTCAGACTCCAAGACAAATATAATTGCAAAGAAATCAAATGCTGACAAGTCTGAATATTACCAAGCTATCAGTTTCATAAGTTGTGATTCCAAAATACTACCATGAATTCTTTTCAGGTGAATGGAAAAACTGGTAGAACTCAACCTCAGGGAACATATTTTTGGATTCCAGAGAAATGTAGGGATGCCCAATGCAATACTGACCCTATGACTTACCTTAGAAGATAGATTAAGGAAACACAAGCTTACACTTATAGCTTTTGTAGATTTGCAGACAGCTTTCGACAATGTTAACTGGGATACAGTCTTTGAAGTTCTGGAGGTAGCAGATGTAACATATCAGGAGCAAAAGGTTGTATACAACTTTTACAGACACCAGGTGGCAGTTATGAATTGAGAGGCAGTGGCTGAGAAGAGAGTGAGACAGGGTTTTAGCCTATCCCCGATGTTGTTCAGTTTCTACACTGAACAATCAGTAAAGAAAACTATGGAATAAATTGGAGTAGGAATTAAAGTTCAGGGAGAAGAAATAAAAACTTTGAGCTTGTCAATGACACTGTAATTCTTTCAGGCAACAAAGAACTTGGAAAAGTAGTTGAACTGAGTGGATAGCGTCTTATAAAGAGAAGATAGGATAAAAAGTAAAACAAAGGTAATGGAATGTAGTCAAATTAAATCAGGGGATGCCGAGGGAATTAGATAAGGAAATGAGACACTGAAAGTAGAAGATGAATTTTGCTGATGAGGGCTTAAGTAGAGGATATAAACTGTAGACTGGTAATTGCATGAACAGAGTTTCTTAAGAAGGTACGTTTGTTGACATGAAAAATGTATTTAAGTGTCAGGTAGTTGAAATGTGGTGCTACAGAAGTTTGCTGAAGATTAGATGGATAGATCATGTAACTAACGAAAAGGTACTGAACAGAAGTAGGAAAAAAAGAAATCTGTGGCATAACTTGACTAACAGAGCTCACCGGTTGACAGGACACATTCTGAAAAACGAAGCAATCACCAGTTTAGTACTGGAGGGAACTATTGGGGGGTAAAATCATAATAAAATAAGAGAAAGCAGATCTCACACAGAAAGATTTATGTGTTTGTTATACCTGCACACAGTTTGAGAGTAGAATGGTAGAGCTTAAGTGTGGTTCTATGAACCCTCTGCCAGGCACTTAATTGTGAATTTTAGAGTAATCGTGTAGATGTAGATGTCAAACTGATATGCAGGGTTTACATAAAGTCCAGGAACACTTTCAATTATTTATTGCATTAGAACTAAACATTGTACAGTTTATATTGCATTTTGAAGAGAAACTATGAAAGGTGTATATATATATATATATATATATATATATATATATATATATATATATATATATATATATATATATATATATATAAACACTCCTGGAAATTGAAATAAGAACACCGTGAATTCATTGTCCCAGGAAGGGGAAACTTTATTGACACATTCCTGGGGTCAGATATATCACATGATCACACTGGCAGAACCACAGGCACATAGACACAGGCTACAGAGCATGCACAATGTTGGCACTAGTACAGTGTATATCCAGCTTTCGCAGCAATGCAGGCTGCTATTCTCCCATGGAGACGATCGTAGAGATGCTGGCTGTAGTCCTGTGGAACAGCTTGCCATGCCATTTCCACCTGGCACCTCAGTTGGACCAGCGTTCGTGCTGGATGTGCAGACCGCGTGAGACAACGCTTCATCCAGTCCCAAACATGCTCAATGGCGGACAGATCCGGAGATCTTGCTGGCCAGGGTAGTTGACTTACACCTTCTAGAGCACGTTGGGTGGCACGGGATACATGCGGACGTGCATTGTCCTGTTGGAACAGCAAGTTCCCTTGCCGGTCTAGGAATTGTAGAACGATGGGTTCGATGACGGTTTGGATGTACCGTGCACTATTCAGTGTCCCCTCGACGATCACCAGAGGTGTACGGCCAGTGTAGGAGATCGCTCCCCACACCATGATGCCGGGTGTTGGCCCTGTGTGCCTCGGTCGTATGCAGTCCTGATTGTGGCGCTCACCTGCACGGCCCCAAACACGCATACGACTATCATTGGCACCAAGGCAGAAGCGACTCTCATCGCTGAAGACGACACGTCTCCATTCGTCCCTCCATTCACGCCCGTCGCGACACCACTGGAGGCGGGCTGCACGATGTTGGGGCGTGAGCGGAAGATGGCCTAACGGTGTGCGGGACCGTAGCCCAGCTTCATGGAGACGGTTGCGAATGGTCCTCGCCGATAGCCCAGGAGCAACAGTGTCCCTAATTTGCTGGGAAGTGGCAGTACGGTCCCCTTCGGCACTGCGTAGGATCCTACGGTCTTGGCGTGCATCTGTGCGTCACTGCGGTCCGGTCCCAGGTCGATGGGCACGTGCACCTTCCGCCGACCACTGGCGACAACATCGATGTACTGTGGAGACCTCACGCCCCACGTGTTGAGCAGTTCGGCGGTACGTCCACCCGGCCTCCCGCATGCCCACTATACGCCCTCACTCAAAGTCCGTCAGCTGCACATACGGTTCACATCCACACTGTCGCAGCATGCTACCAGTGTTAAAGACTGCGATGGAGCTCCGTATGCCACGGCAAACTGGCTGACACTGACGGTGGCTGTGCACAAATGCTGCACAGCTAGCACCATTCGACGGCCAACACCGCGTTTCCTGGTGTGTCCGCTGTGCCGTGCGTGTGATCATTGCTTGTACAGCCCTCTCGCAGTGTCCGGAGCAAGTATGGTGGGTCTGACACACCGGTGTCAATGTGTTCTTTTTTCCATTTCCAGGAGTATATGCAAACCATGGGTGGTCTGGCAGACATCAATACGGTAAGCAAATTTTTGCCATACTCGTCCCAGCACAGCACCGTTTACTGTGGCAGTCGCTTCCCATATTCTCTCCTGGAGCTCTGCTACATCATGTGGTAGAGGCAGTACATACACCAGATCTTTAATGTGTCCCCACACAAAAAAAGTCACACAGAGTGAGATCTGACGATCGGGGAGGCCATTTCGTGAAACAGCTGTTCCCTTCTATAGCACAGCCGATCCATTGATGCTACAGCTCCGTGTTCAGGTACCTAAGAACTTCACAATGAAAATGGGATGGAGCCCCATCCTGCTGAAAGATGAATGGAGAGTCCGATTGCATTTGAGGCATCAGCCATTGCTGCAACATGTCGAAGTATGAATATCCAATGACAGTGCTCTCGCCCAAGAGGAATGCCCCATACACTTTTCAATGTGACAAGGCACAAAAAACATTTACCATTGGGGAATCATGCTCAAAGTCAATGCATTCGTGTGGATGCTTTGGATCCCAGATTTGACAATCAAGCCTGTTCACTTTCCCATTAGTGTGAAAAGTGGCTTCGTCACTAAAAATTAAGCAATCAACAATGCCATCCCCATCCTCATTCAATTGTTTGCAACTGCAAACAAAACTCAAAACACTTGTTTTTGTCATCGTCATTGAGCTTCTGCACTAGTTCCAATTTGAATGGTTTCATAAACAGCTTCTGTCGTAGGACTTTCCACACTGTCATTGGAGCCATTTCGAGTTCACAGGATGCACAACATACCGATTTCTTTGGACTCCTTACAAATGTCTCTTGTACTCCTTTCGCACACATTAACTTCACTCACACTGGGATGGCCACTTCTCTTCGCCGGGCCAAGCAACCCGTCTTAATGATTTGGTTGTGCCAGTGGTAAATGGCCTTCCTTGTTGGTGATTTCTTACCATACTTGGTTCTATGAACAGCTGTAGCACACTTGTTTTTGTCGAACTCCCGCACACAGAGAGCTCGCTCTGCACCTTAGTTGCCATGTTTGAGACTAGTGCTGACTATCAGAAAATTACCAAACTATGCTGTGGCAGTATGGAAAGAAACTTTCAGGGTTTCTCTTCAAAATGACATATGAATGATATCTGTACAATGTTTGATTCTTGTGCAATGAATAACTGAAACTGTTACCAGATTTTATGTACACCCTGAATATTGCAGTTATTTGGAGATGACGAGGCCTGCACAGGATAGAATACCTGTAGTATGAAGAGCTGCATCAAACCAGTCTTCAGACTGAAGACATCAGCAACAATATCTCCTAATATATCTGTCGTAGAATGATATAATTTTGCAGGTAAATTCAGAGTTATATATGGATACTGTCTGCAAAACGTGTTGAAAATAGAGTTTGCAGTGAAGAAGTAATAAATTAAAAAGCCATGCCTAATGTGGATGTTTTACTGCAGAACAGTGAAAATGCGATAAGTGATGAACTTTTTTCCTTCCGTTATTCTGTGTGTGTGCGTGCGAGAACGTTTATTTGTTGCTTTGTTAAACAAACGGAGGGCAGGGGGGGGGGGGGGGGGGGGGGGACGGCGAGGCAAGGGGGACCAAACTGCGAGGTCATTGGTCACTTGTTCCTGAAGGACAACCAACATTACTATGGACAAAACATGAAAAGAAAACTACAGACAGAAGCAGGAAGCAAGTAGAAGGCGTAAAAACAAGAGAGAAGATGACCACAGCTAGCCGATCACGAGAATAAAAAGGAAAAGCCAGCCACTCTGCGACACATTAAAACATCCACCCTAAAAGCATTAGAGTGGAGAACACAAAGGGACAAAGTACATGCACGAAAACATACACAGAATGATAAAACATTAAATGAAATTAGCTGATGAGTTGTTTTCAGCTAAAATAAATGGTACTGAGTCCTTTAACTGAAGAGTCCATTGCAGGGCACCCAAAGGACAGCTCACCAAGATATGGGCCACTGTCAGAAGGATGGCGTATCGACACTGAGGTGGGTCATCACGGTGCAGAAGGTACCCGTATGTCACCCAAGCGTGGTCAATGCAGAGCAGGCAGAGAACCACAGAGTCCCTGTGAGAGGCCTGTGTGGAGGACTGCCACACATTCTTAGTCTCCTTAATGGCACACAGTTTGTTGTGCATACTGAGGTTATGCCATTCTGTCTCCCAAAGCCACAATACCTTGCGGCGTAGCACTGAACGCAGGTCAGTTGCAGAGAAGCCGATCTCCATAAGCAGTTTCCGCATAGCCTGTTTGGCCAGCCTGTCGGCAAGTTCGTTGCCTCGGATTCTGACTTGACCAGGAGTCCAGACAAACACCACTGAATGACTGGACAAGGGTAGCACTGGTCGACAGCTTGTAGGCTGCTCAAGGAGCCAGTACACAGAAGAAACAACTCCCCAGGGCACGAACGGATCTGCACAAGAGCATGAGATAATGCCGCCAGCTCACCAGTGAAAACACCGCAGCCATCGTGCAAGGAATGATGTTCAATATGTCCTCCACAGACATACACAAAGTCGACATGATCATCAGTCATTGAGCCATCGGTGTAAACCACTTCGTGGCCTTGGTACATGTCAAGAATTGAGAGGAAGTGGCAGCAGGGAGCCATAGGATTAACTGAGACGTTAGGGCCGTGTGAAAAATCCAGACGAAGCCACAGCTTAGGCGTACACCATGGAGGTGTATGTGAATGGAACTCCCGTATAGGTGGTGAAGGCAAGGAATCCAGTTTGGAATGAAGGGCTCGGACACAAACTGCAATTGTAAGCTCTGACCTGAGCTGCAAATGCTTGAGATGAACTGCCATGGGTGGGAAAAGGAAATGGTAATTTGGACGTGCAGAACTACATATGTGTGCAACGTAACTGGCTGGTCACCGGACTCGTCCTAAAACCTCCTGTCACTAGGCAAATGCCACAGTGGTGAACTGGGTCAAGTAAACACAATGCTGATGGCACCACCGAACCATAAACCAGATCCCCATTGTTAAGGCAGGATTGAACAAGGGCTCTGTAGAGCTGCAGCAGTGTAGAGAGATATGCACTCCAGTTGGTGTTCTTTAGGCAGCGGAAGGCATTGAGGTGCTGCCAGCACTTAGGCTTAAGCTGACGAAGATGAGGGAGCCAAGTCAATCGAGCATCGAAAACCAGTCCTAAGAATTGATATGTCTCCACTACAGTGAGTGGATTGTCATGAAGGTAAAGTTGTGGATGCCGACAGAAGTGCATAATACATGAGTTTGCGGGTGAAAACTGGAAGCCGTGGGCAAGAGCCCATCACTGCACCCTGTGGATGGCTCCCTGTAGGCGCGGCTCTGCAACACCAGTACTGGTGGAGCAGTACGATATGCAGAAGTCTTATGCATGCAGAGGAGGTGAGACGGACGGCCCTACAGCTGCTGCTAGACCATTAATGGCCACTAAAAATAGAGATACACTCAATACAGAGCCCTGTGGGACCCCATTCTCCTGTCTATGGGGCGGGGGGAGGGGGAGAGGGTACTATGGGAGGCACCAACTTGGACATGGAAAGTACAAAATGACCGGAAATTTTGGATAAAAATCGAGAGCGGGGCACGGAGATCCCACTCGTATAATGTGGCAAGGATATGATGCCACCAGCTCATGTCATACATTTTTTGTAAATAAAGAAACACGGCAACCAGGTGTTGGCATTGGGAAAAGGCTGTTCGGATGGCAGACTCTAGGGACACAAGATTATCAGTGGTAGAGTGACCCTGGTGGAAGCTTACAAAGAACGTTTGTGAGGCTGATGTGCCGATAGCTATCCACATCAAGCAGGTTTTCACCAGGTTTGAGCATCAGAATGATGGTGCTCTCCTGCCATTGTGATGGAAAGACGCCTTCGCACTAGGTCTGGTACAAGATGACAAGGAGATGTCACTTGCAGTCAGATGAGAGATGTTTAATCATCTGACAGTGGATCTAATCTGGCCAAGGAGCAGTGTAGGACCAATGTGCAAGGGCATTGAGGAGCTCCCACACTGTAAATGGGGCATTACACGATTCACTGTGGCATGTAGCAAACGAGAGGACTTTCCATTCCAGCCACCGTTTGAGGGTGCGAAAGGCTGGGGGGTAATTCTCTGACAGAGAGGCTTGAGCATAGTGCTCAGCAAAGTGCTCGGCAATTGCGATTGCATCAGTAGGTAACATGCCATTAATGTTAACACTGGCAACACCTGTTGGGGTCTGGTACCCATGTGTGTGTGTGTGTGTGTGTGTGTGTGTGTGTGTGTGTGTGTGTGTGTGTGTGTGTGTGTGTGTGTGTGTGGGTGGGTGGGTGGGTGGGTGGGTGGGTGTGTGTACAGTCTGGATAATTTGTGTGCTGTATGTTATGCAGCCTTAAGAAGTGGTGCACCATTTTGAACTGTAATACTTGTTATTGTCTTTGACTTAGGATTATACCTCTCAATGAGTATATTATGACAGCATTTTGTTTTAAGTTTGGACAGTAATTACATGTAGTACTGAAAATCAAATGTCCTTTCCCCTGTAAGCTGTTAGGCAGCCAATCTGCAATGCAGACCACTGCCATGTGAGGTCTGACAGCAGAGGCCCAACTTTGGCATACATTACTATATTACTATGAGCTTTGTGGCCATATAATGCACAAACATTTTTGAATTAAAGAAAGCAAAAAACAATGCCACAGATATCTGCCAACCATAAATTATGTTTCATCCACAAAACAAAACAGCAACCTATTTATGCATAAGAAAGGCAAAGCTGGCTACTTTGGCTCCTAATATACAACATCGGTATTTGCAAGTAGAGGAAAAGTGGCAGAAAGGTGAAGAGAAAGCTAATAGTCTCTGCAAACAAGATTTAGTGGCAGCCAGTTCACTGACAACACGCCTCGCCCCGTCGACACCCCCCCCCCCCCCCCCCTACCCACCCACACCCCTCAAAAAAATTGCATAGGTAAACACTGTATGTTTTAAACAGCAGCCTGTTTTACTACTTTCCAACATGATAATGCCCAGGCACATGTGTACAGCGGTCGCTTTCTGTTGAGAGAAAGTCCAATTTCGTAAAGAGCTGATTTGTTGACCCAAATTTCTTCACGCATCCCCGTCATGTTTTTCTGGACCGTGTTTTGATGAAGACGTGAAGTAAGTCATTACTAACTGGTTTTGATCACAGGTGACAAATTTGTATGACTGTTTCCAAAACTGTCCCCCACAACATGGGCCTCCAAAGTGGGTCACAAATGTACAAAACTAGCAGAAGCTACTTATTAAGGTGATCTGAAAAATTTTCGACCTAATCCTTATATCACAGCACTAGGTGCACAATTCTTGCCCTTTGGAGATTGGCAGAACTTAAAGACATTCTGTGTGAAACTACAAAGCAACTAAGTCCAGTAATTGGCTGTAGACAGCTGTCTGAACTAGTTGTGGTGAGTGAGTTCTCAGTAACACAGAAAGTCATGTATCGTGAAGTGCTACAGTTATTTTGCTAAAGAAGGCTCGAAACCAACAAAATTCATTTCACCAAAGTGTACAGTGACTCGCCTGCCAAAATTTAAATGAGGCCGGGAGAGTTTCCAAGATAATCCAGTAAATGGACACCCAAAATCTGCAAATACACCAGAAACTGTTTAAGAACGACACAATACAATCTCAGTAGATCAGCATACCGAGAGGTGTAAAATTGCTAAGTTGTAAGGATTTCAGAAGAAAGTGTCAGCTACATTTTGTCGGATGAATTCTGCATGAGAATACTTTGTGTAATGCTGTTGCTCAACCTGTTAACAGTGATTCAGAAATGAATTCACATGACAATTTCTGAACATTCATAAAATAATAATAAAGTGATTTTGTATGTTAGTGTGTGAAATTGATGAAACGTACCTTCACCACTGTACACCAGAATCACAATAGGAAACAGAAACAACAGAAGGCAGTTCTTCAGTTCCAAAGGAGCGGAAGATGATGTCATCAACAGGAAAGGGCATAGCATCAGTTAATTACCTATTGTTAAAAAGATAAAACAACAACTGTGCAGTAATATTCTAACTTTCTAATGGATCTGGATGGAAACATCTGAGAAAAGAGAGCTGGTTTTCCTTAAGACATTCACGTGTGCAGTAAAGTATCTCTGCAGCAGAAAACTGAGTGATCTGCACCATGGACTCTTGCAATGGCCACCATGTTCCCACACTTGGCTCCCTCAAAACTCCATCTCTTCCCATAACATCAAGTTTCCTCCACTGCTTAGTATATTTTGTCCAACTGAGAAGCAAATGCAGCTGTAATTAGTATTTTACATTAGTTCGAGAGGAACACCCACTGATGCCATACTGTCACTGAAACACTACTGGTTAAAGTGTATTACTCATAATGTCAAAGGAGATTATGTTGAAATGCAAATGGTTTTGAAGATAATAATTCTCATTTTCACTATCAGGCTGAGAACTTCTTTTCTTTTTTTGTGGAGGCAATAGTGTAGTGTGGGAGAACTTTAGTCACAATTCTTGGCATAGTGATTTGTATCTAGCTATGTTGCACAGTGCTCAGGAACTTAAATTCTCCACCAATTACCAACTTCAAAAGTGAATATGTTTAAAGCTTCACCATCAGAAATTCTGAAGTATCCCATATTGAATCCATAACCATTGGAGACAACTGTGTCCACTGCTTGTCTCTTTCTGCAGCTGACACATTTTTAAGCAGAAGACTATTGCTCTAATGAAGTCCAGGAAAAAAGTTTTATATCTCCCTAGAAGTGAATGGTTCCACTATATAACCATTGGTTGGCTTATAAAACAGAAGGGTAACTAGAGAGATAATCACCAGCACAAAGTGAAGACTTCAATATAAAGAATGACAATATATTGAATAGGATAGACTTCTTCTCAGCATATAGTGGAGATGAGTTGCAGATGGGCACAACAAAAAGGCTGCTAAACAAGTAAGAAGCTGTCAGTCAAAAGGCTTCCTTCTGAAGTAGACACCCACCCTCCTACACTCATCCATCCCACCTACCCACACACAACTCACTCGCACACGACCGCCGTCTCGAGCTGCTCGGGCCAGGCTGCAAGCTACTGCTGCATGAGATGGGAGAAAATCTGAGTGGTGGGAGCGGGGAGGAAGCTGGGGGTGGGAATGGGAGGGATGGCAGGATAGGAGTGGGGGACGTAAAGTGCTGCTTGTTGGAGCATACAGGGACGAGGTGGGGAGAGGGTAAGGCAGCTAGGTGCAGTCAGGAACGTAGAGATTGGCCAGTGGGTGGGGAAGAGGATGGGGAAGGAGAGTGGAAAAGGAAGAAGTAAAAAGACTGTGGGTGTGTCAGTGGAATAGATGACTGTGTAGCGCTGACAGATAACGAGCAAGGAGATAGGTGGGTGAAGGACAATGGACAATGGCTAACGAAGCTTGAGGCTGGGATTGTTATTGGTACGTAAGATGTATTGCAGGGAGAGTTACCACCTGCAAATTCAGAAAAGTTGGTGTTGTTAGGAAGGACCCATGTTTTGGAGTATCCAGATGGCACAAGCAGTGAAGCAGTAATTAAAATGAAGATATGGGCTAGAGGCATAGGGTAGGGAGCATAGGACGTCTAGGGACAGACTAGGATATCGTGTAGGTTCAGTGGACTGTGAGAGGGGTGGAATGGGTAGTGGGCAGGACATTCCTCATTTCAGGGCAAGGTGAGACATAGCCGAAACCCTGGCGGAGAATGTGATTCAGTTGCTCCAGTCCTGAGTGGTACTGAGTCACAAGAGGAATGCTCCTCTGTGTTTGGACAGTGGGACTTTGGAAGATGGTGGGTGACTAGAGAAGTAAGGCACGGGAAATCTGTTTCTGTACAAGGTCGGCCAGTGTAGGCGTCAGTGAGACCCTCAGAATATTTTGAGAGGAACTGATCGTCACTACAGATGTAATGGCCAGGAGTGGCTAGGCTGTACGAAAGGGACTTCTCAGTATGGACTGGGTGGCAGCTGCCTATGTGAAGGTAAGTTTCGTGTGGACAGAGGTGCTGATGCAGCTGTGTTTGAGGTGGAGGACAACATCGAGGAAGGTGGCTTGTTGGGTTGAGAAGTACCAGATGAAAGTTGGTCAGGGTGACCAGGAAAGAGGTTGAAGAGGTTGTAGGTCTGGAATCTGTCAAGTGTTGGGAATAGCAGGATTCACTATTGGCTTCACTGTGGACATCAGGAATGTTATTGTAACGGGAGGCGGCACCAATAGTGACGAGCAGGCACCATGCAGTAAACTGTGGATAGTCGGAGAAGGAAATGGTTGGTGTCTTTAATATAGGAGTGTAGGTTGTGAGTAATAGGCTGAAGGTCTTGGTCTATGAGAGCAGAGATTCTCTCAGTGGGGGCATAGTAACTGACCACAACGGGGTGTCCAGTGTGGTTAGGTTTATGTACTTTAGGAAGCATGCAGAAGGTAGGAGTGCAGTGACTGGAGAGTGGTGGCGGGAGGGGGGGGAGGGGTGAGGAGGAGGGGGGAGGGAGAGATGATGATGATGATGATAGGTGTGTGGGGCGCTCAACATTGCGTTTATCAGCGCCCATACAAATTCCCAACCCTTGCTCAGTCCAAGCTCACCACTTTCATGAATGATGATGAAATGAGGAGGACAACACAAACACCCAGTCATCTTGAGGCAGGTGAAAATCCCTGACCCTGCCAGAAATCGAAACCGGGATCCCATGTTTGGGAAGCGGGAACGCGACCATGAGACCACGAGCTGTGGATGGGGGAAGGAGGGAGGGAGGGTGGGAGGGAGAGAGGGTGAGGGACAGAGGTTCTGCAATGGTCCTGAAGATTTCAGGAGTGTCTGGAGATCCTGCTGGATTTCTGGGATGGGGTCAATATGGCATAGTTTGTAGGTCAACAAATCAGACAGCTGGTGGAGTCCTTCTGCCTGCTACAAAGCCACAGTGGTGGAGCCTTTATGAGCAGGTAGGCTTACAAGGTCAGGATCAGTTTTTACATCGCAGATTGTGTTCTTTCTCTGGATGATGCGTTAGTTTACACATTGAGGTATTTGGGAGGAAAGTTAACAGAGGGTAATTTGGGGGCAAGGGTGTGGATCACGGTCGAATGAAGGAGAGAACCAAGTCAGCCAGGTCTGACATTGATCTTTGGTCGAATGCAGTCAGTAGGGTCAGTGGCAAACGAATTTTTCCACTGTAGGAACCAGGAGGAGGGAAGTTCTTTAAAAAGTCCAGCAAGACTGAATTTGGGAGTCAGGCAAGAGGCAGCGTCTTCAGAAAGAACTGATACTTTCTGTGGCTAAGGCTTTCAGAGGAAGATCACGACTGTGTTTTGGGTCTATTTAGGTTCAATTCTGGATGGTGGTGGAAGGGAGTTTTTGAGGGTGGGGTAAAAGAAGCAGGTCAGTACAATAGGGTTTATCAGCTATGAGGGGATGCATGGGAGGTTTGGAGGCCTTTGTAGAGTCGCTGCCCAACACAACACTCTCCACTTTAATGGCTGCTTCACAGCCTGTGCCACCTGGTTTCTTCCCACCACCACCAGCTTTTCCTGAACTGCACAGCTGGGAACTCTTGCAATATATCCTACGTTCTCTCCTCCTCGCCACAACCCTTGTTAATAATTGTCATCAACTCCAGCGCTACACAGCCACCAATACACCCACAGTCTCTCCTTTTCCGCACTCCCCTCTCCCCAACTCCCTGCTCTCTGTCTAACCTCCCAGCTGCATCTAGCTCCCTTACCCTCTCCCCTCCTTATGCCTATATGTTCCCACAAGCAGCACTTTACTGTCCCCCACCCCTACCTGCTATCCGTCCCCCTCCCTGCCCAGTCTCACCCTCATCCCCTCTACCCAGATTGTTTCTCCCATTACGTGCAGTTGCTCGCAGTTTGGCCTTGGAAGCCTGAGAACTCTCACAAAGATGCTGTAACTTACCAAATGAGAAAGTGTTGGTATGTTGATAGTGACAATAAGAAACACACAAATACACACACAAATTTTAAGCTTTCGTAACCCAAGGTTGCTTCATCAGGAAAGAGGGAAGGAAAGGGAAAGACGAAAGGATGTGGGTTTTTAGGGAGAGAGTAAGGAGTCATTCCAATCCCGGGAGTGGAAAGACTTACCTTAGGGGGAAAGGACAGGTAAACACTCACGCACATACACACACATATCCAGACGCAGGCAGATATATGTAAATGCAGTGTCTGGATGTGAGTGAGTGAGTGTGTGTGTGTGTGTGTGTGTGTGTGTGTGTGTGTGTGTGTGTGTGTGTGTGTGTTTAACTGTCCTTTCCCCCTAAGGTAAGTCTTTCTGCTCCCGGGACTGCAATGACTCCTTACCCTCTCCCTTAAAACCCTTATTCCACCCACCTTTGGGAGTGATTACCAGTCAGAATGCTCCTCAAGATCCCCCACCTAACCTCCATAGAATGTGCACATCATGTTCTCCCCCCTCCGTTGGCACGCATACCGTGGATTAGGACTGGCCTGCTACAAAGACCCGAAGTTTGTCACCCCTGTTGACGTTCAGTGTCCATTTTTCTCAGTTTGTCAGGAGTATCAGGGTGTTAGCAGTTCTAAAACCGTGAGTAGAGCAGGATACGCTTTACACCTCCTGCTAACCTTAAAAAAATGCTGCGAGGAACATCTGAAGAGCTGATAGTCATTAAAAGAGCTCTAAGTTTTGTCAAACAGACTTTTGTTGCCCACGTCTTAATTTGTAGAGACCCAGTGAGCAGTATCCAGGCTGTTGACTGATGTTACTTTCGTCGCCATGTGGTATGTACTGTTTATAATCATCTCCGTAACCTCAGTCGCACTGTCTGTCCAGTTGTCTCTCCCTGGGTCCCAAGTCCTGGGGGTATCCCAGGGAATGAACTGGCTGCCTGTTTGGCTAGAGAAGAGGTTACCCACCCAACATTCACATTGACAGTAGCAGTAGCTCAAATAAGACCTCTACTCACTCAGAAATGGAACATCTGGTGAGCTAATGTCCCCTCAAACTAACTCAGCACCATCGAGGAGACTGCTGCTGTAATGAATCCCTTATCCCACAAAGCATGTGCATCGGTTGTGGCAATGAATCCGCAGTTTTGTCTGATGTAATGAGCCACCACCACATTGTGGCTGCCGAGCCCCACATCCTGGCTAAATGCTACGTTCAGAAAAACACATAAGTGCTGATATGCTTACACACTATAAATCCTCTATTTACATGTTTCAGGGCAAATAATATGAAATTATTAGTTATTAAGTTGATTAATCAATACTGCATATCATTTAACACACAAAACCTAAAGCAACAGAAATAAGCAGTCAAAAGTCAGAATCTAACAGTAGCTACATAGAATTTTGCAATGGAAGATGCTTATGTACTTGAAAGTGAACTCTCTCTTCAGTTAATCAGTTTTTGGTACTTTGGAGCACTTTAGAGGAAAGTCAGAATGCTTAGCATTCTATCAGTGTGGGTCACTAAACGGAATTATGTTAATTAGCTCCCCAAATTTTACAGATGTCAAACAATGGCATTAAGCCCAATCGACTGTAATACCTAACACTTTCTATAGCGAAAGTAATGCCATCATTGCAATCAGCATAATGAGAAGAATAAACAGAACAACAAATCTAAACGCAGAAAGCACAATTACACCTCTGAGAAATCAATACATATGCCACATACCTGTATATCACTTACAAAACAGAAATATGGCAAAAAATTAAAGGAAAGAAAAAAATTAACGATCAGCAGATGTAAAAAACTTAGCAGATGGGGGAAGAGAACCACGCTATATCACAGACTGTAGCCCGCATCTCGTGGTCGTGCGGTAGCGTTCTCGCTTCCCACGCCCGGGTTTCTGGGTTCGATTCCCGGCAGGCTCAGGGATTTTCTCTGCCTCGTGATGGCTGGGTGTTGTGTGATGCCCTTAGGTTAGTTAGGTTTAGGTAGTTCTAAGTTCTAGGGGACTGATGACCACAGTAGTTAAGTCCCATAGTGCTCAGAGCCATTTGAACAATCACAGACTGTCAAAGGAAGTAGTTCGAATGGCACCAGTGATTGACTTATTCCATGGTGATGGATTCGGTGCAGTCATTTCAAGGTGCCACTGAATCATAAACCTGGTAATCACAGTCCAGTTTGGTCGAAACTGGGGCTAGTACATACGGAGTAAATAGAGGGATCTTATCCCTGAGAGGTGTGGACGAGGAAGTGAAGAGGCTTAAGCTTAGGCATGCAACTGGTCTTCAGTTGACAATGCAGCTTTTTATCACAGAGGAGTCCCACAAATTGGGACTGTGCAACAACGTCCAGCACTGAGAACGTAAGTTGAGTTCTGCGTCCAGAAGGACTGCAGCATGACAACACAAATGCATGTCTCCAGTTTTTGTCAAAGAGAATTGGAAGTCGTAGGAAAGGGTCCCAGCAGAGGCCCTTCGGATAGCACCTCAAAAGTGGTGTTTAGTCGAGCCTACTGACTGGGAGCTGTTGCAGAAGCAAAAGCTGACACAGCGTGAGTATGACGTAAGGTACGATAGATAACTAGCCCGCTTATGGTGGTGATGAAGTGTGAAATCCATGGAGCCCTGCTGTTCTTTTGGACCCATGCAGGGCTGAGCGGTGTACGAACTGTTACACAAAACAATCAGCTTTTCCTAAAGCTGACAAATAAAAACCTGCAGAGCATCTCTAATGTTTAGTCGAGCCTACTGACTGGGAGCTGTTACAGAAGCAAAAGCTGACACAGTGTGAGTATGACGTAAGGTACGATAGATAACTAGCCCGCTTATGGTGGTGATGAAGTGTGAAATCTATGGAGCCCTGCTGTTCTTTTGGACCCATGCAGGGCTGAGCGGTGTACGAACTGTTACACAAAACAATCAGCTTTTCCTAAAGCTGACAAATAAAAACCTGCAGAGCATCTCTAAAGCCCCCGTCATTTAGGGTAAGTAAAATGTGTTGACGCCGAGCAGTGTTGTACGCTTCATGGAGATAAAAAAGGCTTCAATGAGGCTTCATCATTTACAAACACCCTGTCAGATTGCTGTTTCCAATGTAACCACATCGTCAATTGAGGATTGTTCCTCCTGGAAACAGGGGAACAAAAGGTCCAGCGATTCGAGAAACCACAACAACGTTGCGCTACCATCTTTTCGAGCAGTTTTCAGAGCACATTGATGAAGCTAATTGGTCAGTAGCTGTCAATGGATGCCACTGCGTCCGCATCCAAAGCTTTATGGGGAGGGGGGGGGGCAGGTACAAAGAACACACTGTGGTAGTAAACGGTGAGAGAACTTTCACAGCAATTGCTTGGATGGTCGTGGTAAGAGGGACAGGAGAGAAGTGGTAACTGTCATCAAGAAAAATAGCCACTGCACCTTTAGCCCTGCCTACAGTAGTATCGTCTATCCTGTATATGTGGTAGCCCCGTAATGTAGGTGTGTCAGTGACTTTAAGATGCGTTTCTTGTAAGCAGATGCAGAAAAGTTTATCCTGGACCAGCAGCTGCAATTCTTCCAAATATGAGTGGTATCCATTCAAATTCCACTGCAACACAGAAGTTCCTATGGAACCCATCAGTTAGCGATGGTGGTTCTTTCCTTTCTTCCTTGGAGGCAGTGCTTTATCGGGGAGGTCAGCCGGTTTCGCGTTCTCTGGTTCCTCCAATGTGAAGTCCGTATCTTCAAGAGAATAGTCACCATCAGAAAGGGAGAGCGCTCGTCAATCCGAAGGCTTACCTACCGCTTGCTCGGATTCAGAACTACTCTTAGACGGACGTTTTTCTTTACTGACAGGAGGAGGAGGCTGCCTGAGTTGCTGGGATCACTTGGGTGGCTTCTGAAGTTGGGGAGTGGTACGTGGACTAGGTGGTAAGTCCACTGCTGACGGCTTCCGAGCGACATCAGTTGCAAGTGGAGCGTGTCCCCCACAGGTACAGCGACAAGTGCATGTGCTCGCACTGGAATCTGTGGTCTGAGTTTGTGTGAAGGCATCACACTTAGCTACTGGTGTTTTAAGGGATGTTGCAAAAGAAGTTGCAAAAACCGATGGTTGCACGGCTTTGTAAGCCTGTTTAGCTTCACCGTAGGGTATGCACCTCTGTACTTTCAGCTCTTGAATTTTCTTTTCCTCGTTGTAAACCCCACACTTTCAGCTCCACACTGGGTGATCCCCAGAGCAGTTAACACATTTCGGAGGAAGTGTACAAGAAGTCCCTGACTGTTGAGCAGAGCCTCTACAACTGCCACACCTAGCCTTCCTGATACATCCCATAGTGGTGTGGCCAAATCTTTGACATTTACAGCATCGCATGGGGTTAGGAACAAACGGGCGAACCTTAAGGCAGATATAGCCGGCAAGGGCACACAGTTTTAATCTGCCAGGAAGTTTCATATCAGCGCACACTCCGCTGCAGAGTGAAAATCTCATTCTGAAAACATCCCCCAGGCTGTGGCTAAGCCATGTCTCCGCAATATCCTTTCTTTCAGGAGTGCTAGTTCTGCGTGGTTCGCAGGAGAGCTTCTGTAAAGTTTGGAAGGTAGGAGACGGATACTGGCTGAAGTAAAGCTGTGAGTACCGGGCGTGAGTCGTGCTTCGGTAGCTCAGATGGTAGAGCACTTGCCCGCGAAAGGCAAAGGTCCCGAGTTCGAGTCTCGGTCGGGCACATAGTTTTAATCTGCCAGGAAGTTTCATTATTTAACTTACTAAGTGTGCTCATGCAGATTGATCGCATAGCAACACAAAGCAGAGAAATATTTCACTACTTTTTGGAATATATCACATGTTGCGGCACTACCCTCGGTTTGCTGATGTTTAAAGAGCTGGGACTCAAAAATGGAGCAATTACATTTATAATCCTGATTTATAGCAATGCTTCACCATTTCTTCTAATGTGTTACTTCGAAAGACGTCGTCTGCCTGCTGCTTTCTCTCTGGCTGTGTAACACAAACAGCTGTTGTCATCACACCTCACGGCAAGCACTAACAACTGTCCTGCACGAAACACGTAAGTACACCAATGGCCATATTCTAAACTTTTACCCTGGGGCACAGAAGGAACTGTAGGTGGGCAGGAACAAATTTAACCAGCAGAGACAGTCACTGATCATTGGAATTTTTTGAAATTCCATCAGGGTAAAAATGAGGGTACATTCTCACATACTGAAATGAAGGGC
Source organism: Schistocerca gregaria (assembly GCF_023897955.1). Taxonomy (NCBI): domain Eukaryota; kingdom Metazoa; phylum Arthropoda; class Insecta; order Orthoptera; family Acrididae; genus Schistocerca; species Schistocerca gregaria. The sequence continues at coordinate 41,326,457 of NC_064925.1, read as the reverse complement.
TATAAAAGAAAGGTAAAAATATGGCATATACCCGGGTTCACAAATAGGTGCAAGACTAACGAAGAAGTAAAAGACCTTTTATTAATAGCGTCTATGCACCAAATGCCAATATCAAATTTACCTAACAGATACACAAATTTCAAAATAGTTCTTAGCTCCTTTACAGGATTCTCGAAGTGGAACACATTTTGAATACAAAACGAGAATACTCCAATAATCTAAGCTGAGCCGACAGTGTGCTCGCATCCAAAGTTTCCCACATCAGTGTTACAATGTTACGTCTTACCAGTTTGGAAGGTAGGAGACGGATACTGGCTGAAGTAAAGCTGTGAGTACCGGGCTCCTTATGAGCCCACGACTTCGAACCTCGTGACAGCTTTCTCCAACGACGGCACACCTTCCGTACCACGTCCAGCAACTCACCGAAAGACAAGCGAGAGAAGGTGTTTATCAGCATCTGGTCAGGCAAGGCGTCAATGCTCGTACGCCGCACTGCAGTGTCTTCACCAGCTGCGTGGCACACACCACTGTGCTCAGATTCTGAAACCATTACAGCGTCGAGCCTGCAGACGGACCACTGTGTGGCGAGAGGTGCTGCGAAATGAGTCGTCAAGTGGACGCCTGTCTGATATGCTTGCAAGCGCTAAGAAGTAGAAAAAACAAACAGTATTATAAGCCTGCAGTTGCACAGTTACATGGATATTTAGATTTTAGCTAATGCCGACTGTGCTAATGTAATGAATAACACCAACAGTATGTCAACATTATTTGACAGCTGTCTTTGTAATAATTTATTATGAATGAAAATATTTCAGAACAAGTTAACAGTGTGATACCGAGCCAACAGACCACTGATGTCATTAATGTGGTAGAGATACATGTCTTAAGAAACAATCGACAGCAGACATAATAAAAAACAAAAGCATTGCAAAATAAATTCAGATGGAGTCACAGGATCTCCACTGGCACTGAGAGTCAGGAATGCTGTAATTTTTAACGCCATCCGACATACTAAAATTTTAAAAAGTCACCGCTGTAAGAAAATAGTGCTCTTCATCAGCGACACAAATGTAACTCTGGAATGCACAGTACAGTATATAAAAAGAAAGCCGTTACATTCATTGGCTTTGCCAACTCCCAATCAGACTAGCATCTTCCAGTCTAACCGAGGCCTCCGGTTACACTACTGGTCAGTCTGTCACCACAAATTTCATTTAACAGAAACAGAATTTTCTGGCGGGACATTCAATGGGTTCGCTAACTCAGCCGAACACTTGGCTTCCAACCTAACCCAGACCTCTGCCACATTACAGCACAGTTCATCACGGCAACCTCGTCCACGAGATCATTCCTCCCAACGGATTGTCACCTCCACTCTTCCTACAACACTTACGAGTCAAAACATTACGACCACTGCCCACCGCGACATCGGATCCTGCCTGGTGGCGTTGTGGTCACACTAAGTAGTAACAAAAGTATGTAAGCGGAGCAGACACGTACGGGGGATCACCATAGTGAAGATATGGGCTCCAAGTGGGGAAAACCATTGAGATAAGTGACTCTGTCAAAGGGTAGAGTACTATACTATGAAAGAGTGTCTCAAAAACGGCGGAGCTGGTCAAATGTTCGTGCCACTGTCTTGAGCATCATCAGAAAGCGGTAGGAAGACAGTCAAATTAGCACTAGGCACTAAATAGGTGGACCTCCACGACTCTTCACGGAACATGGGGTTCTGAGGCTGGTCTCCTCTATAAAGTAGGACAGACGGTGCCTTGTGCACCAAAAGAGCACAATGCTGGTGCACACACAAGCGTTTCAGAGCACACCGTTCATCGTACATTATCGAACACGAGTTTACACAGCAGACCAGCCCTACGTGTTCACACGTTAACCCGACGACATCATCAATTACATTTGCAGTGGGCACAGAACCGTCGGGATTCGACTGTCGATCGATGAAATGAGTCAGCTCTTCAATCTGTCACCACAACCAGAGTTTTGCTGCCAATTCAGGCTGTGTTCATATGTGCCAGCCTAATAGCAGCACAGGAACTCCCGAGAAATTCGGAACAATACAGCCAAAAAGAGCTTAGTCATGCTCCTGGAAATCTGACCTATTCGTAGAACAGCCAAGTAATTGTAACAACAAAAAATATAAAACTCACAGCTTCGCTCCCACTAATTTAACCCAAGATCACTTAACTCCCCTACAATTTGTGATTGCAGTTGGCATCACTTTGAGCAGTACGATCGTCTGTATACGGTGGTAAACAGGACATTTTATACTTATTTTGTATGTGACATACCGTTGGAGACCTTGTAATTGTAATTAATTAGTGCATAAACTATAAATTATGAGTTCCTTTGAATAAAATAAGGATAGTAAAATTTCAGATGGTTAGTAGTAATGTCAGTGTCGTCGTCATCGTCCCCCCCCCCCCCCCCCCTTCCTTTCATGTCATAGGATTAAGTTCTGTTATTACGTCCAAGCTGTAACACACCCTCGGAAATCGCGAAATCGAAATCACGATTACATTTTTGGTGAACTATGTCAACGGTCATCTCCACAAATGCCGTCATCGAGGTGAACGGTGGCTCAAAATGTGCAGCGCACGACAGATGCTGGCTGGCAGGAACAGTCTTAGGCTCTCGGAGACGTCTCCTGAATTTGCTTAGGACCTGTGGCAGTAATCAAAGACACACTGACAAATGCAAACCACCCGCATCCCTTCACGCTCCACGTCTTCCCCACTGACGCTGGTTATCTTTCTACAGCATAATTGTCCGTGTCTCGGAGCCAGAACTGTGCGACAGTAATTTAAGGAGCATTATAGCTCAGGTTAATGTCTGGTGACCAAATTCCCCTCGTGTAAATGTTATGAAACCCATAAGGGTCACTATTAGGCACCACCATCGCGCATACAAATCGGCAGCCCATTATTTGCGCGAATCACGTGACCTCTGCATAAACATCTAGAGTAAGGCGTCCATTCGTCCCGTTTTTCCCGGGAAGTCCCGTTTTTTACCAAAATATCCCGCTGTCCCGAAAGTTTTTTTGGGGAAGCTCAAATGTCCCGTTTTTTATGATTTCGCTTGGCTAGAGTATTTTACGCTACTGGTTGTATGGCTTGCTATTAACTGCGCAATTATTTACGCTAGGAAGCGTGTGATGACTTTCAGCATACCCCAAACATGTACCCAAATGTCAAAAATCGCAAGTAATTCTAAACGCACTATAGGTTACGAATAACAACGAAGATTCTTCTCTTCTAAATCGATCCACTGAATCTGTCCTTTCGGTCCAGAGATACTCTACACCACAGATACTTGCTCTTTGGCTTTCGTCACCACACGGTTAATGTTTTGCACTGAGCAATCACTGTTTCATTATGCCAAAACGAATGTGTAATTTTAGCAGCAATATAAAAAGCGAGTTTCCTTTTATCACTGGTAGTGGAGAAACTGTAGAATGTACGTTGTGCAGATCAAAATTTTCTATTGGTCATGGTGGGAGGTTTGACACTGTGAATCACATTAAGACGGAGAAACATCGCATGAGTAATCAAACGAAAAGAGCAAATAAATGCGTGAGTGACTACTATGTAAACTTAAAATCAGTAATAGAAATGGACAGGCAGTTGGCAGCACAAGAAGCTACGTTTGCATACCACAGTGCAATGCACAACCATAGCTTTAAGTCAATGGACTGTACTACAGCAGTTGTTAAAAAACTTTTCAATCCTAAATTTACATGTGGACACACAAAATGTAATGCAATCATTTCAAATGTTATTGCACTGTATGCAGCTCAGCAGGTTTTTGATGAACTGAAACGTGCTCGATTCATTTCTGTAATGATTGATACATCGAATCATCTGGATTTGAAGTTTTATCAGGTTTTTTCACCCTGAAAATGGCATCACGGTGAAAGTACTCGAATTGGTTAATTTAGCTGGAGAAAATTCAGATTTATTTCAGAATTATGTACTGGAGGTTTTAAAGAAACATGATCTTGAGGGAAAGGTAATTGCAGTTTCTGCAGACAACACTAACACCAATTTTGGTGGTAAGCAGAGGAAAGCAAAAAACAATTCGTTCTATAAACTGCAACAGAACACAGTGAATAATATAGTAGGTGTTGCCTGTCCAGCACATGTGGTGCACAGTTCCGTACAAACTGGCTCAGATTGCCGACCCATCGACTGCCAATTAGTAGTAAACAAAATCTACCAGCATTTCCACATATATACAGTAAGGGTAGAATGTCTGAAGTCATTCTGTAAGTTTACTGAAACTGAATACAAAACTGTATTTGGGCACAGCAAGATAAGGTGGCTCTGCTACCAGCTTTGGAAATAATTGTAGAGATATTTCCTGCTTTGAAATCATATTTAATTTCCCTTGATAAGTGTCCTGTTATCCTTAAACAATTCTTTTTATAACCCTGTGTCTATTGTTCTTCTACATTTTTTTGTTATCCAGCTAATATCTCTCTCCACAACAATTAAATGTATTGAGAAACAAGAAATCACAATAGTGGAATTTTATCAAGAAATAAACAAATTATTGGGCAAATTACAGTGTAGAAAATCTGAAAGATTTCTCACATCCTTTGTACGTGAGACTCTAAGAATGCTGGAAGAAGAGTGTGAAATTACTGTAGAACAATTTCATATTTATGCTCTCATCTTCTATGACTCTTGCACTGAGTATATTAAAGAATGGTGTTTACCATTTCTCACATCTTTTAAAGCATTTGACTGGGTTAATACTGAAAAGGAGCAGCTACAGTGAAAGGATATTCAGGACTGTTGTGTTTTTGTCAAAAGTATTGTACCAAATTTTCCTGTTGATGAAGACGAACTGTTCGATGAATTTTCATGTGCACAGGAGTTTATAAAAAAGTGAAGAAGGAGACAAAGAAAGTGTTAGTGCAACGTGGTGTAAAATATTTGCTTATTTCAAATGTAAAATGATCAACATGAAAAACATGATTCATTTGGTGGAGTTTTGTCTGGCAATTCCTGGGTCAAATGCTGCTGTGGAACGTGTGTTTTAGTTAGTGAACTCTTTGTGGTCAGACGAAAAAAAAAAAAAAAAACACAATGAAAGTTGAAACAGTGAGGACCTTGCTTCAGTGTGAAAATACACTTTCATGGCGTATCGTGTACTGACTTTTATTATACAATTTCAAACGAAAATGTTCTTGATAAAGTACATAAAAATGAAAGTACGATGATAGTGTGGCAGAATAATTGTAAAAAGTGATTTGGGATCATCTGAGTGCACATTGTAAAGGTAAACTTGTATGTGTATTAAATTTAGTCAATACAATATTCATGTCCCGTCTTTTTCTTCGTTATCCAAGTTTTTTCTCTAATTTATTATAAATGTCCCATCTTTCAATGAAAGTGAAATGGACACCCTAATCTAGAGCCACTTACTTCCACAAACTTACCAATAAACTGTCGGACCCTGGTGCGCATAATCAGTGATGTATTTCATTCAAAAGACAGAAGAGCAGGCTATTAAGCAGCCGGGCATAGTCTCTGGGCTCATCAGCCTAGGTCTACAGCTGCTGAGTGCTCGACTCAGCTGCTTCGCGCATCTGCTTCAAGTAGTCACTTAATGCGTTTTGCATAGCTCTCCACAGCAATGACGCCACCGCTCTTTAGTGGATTATTGTCTCATCTGCGCCCGTTCGCACTCCACAGCTGAAAGCCGCCGACAGCACTGCCGACTGCACTGTTGGGGATCTTTTGGTGACTATACCATACCAATCTGGCCACCATCCAACAACACAAGGTAAGCGGGAGATGAAACTAAAGCTCCAGAGGCAAGTCGTGAGCCACGCTCAGATAGCTCAGCCAGCTTGCAAAAAGCGAAGGTCCCAGGTTGCAGTCACGGTTTGGCCCACCGTTTAAATCTGCCAGGGAGTATCGGTGACAACATATTATAAACAAAACAAGCAACTAACAACTAGAACTGAAACATACGCACAAAAACACCCTAGACAATCTACTGGTTTTAACCACCACTTTGCCAGTCGATTTTTTTCGTTCAGTCGGTTTTTTCAGTCGAGTGCAAGAACAGAATGAAACTTGTCTCACTGGCTAAGGCCCCCATAAACGATGAAACGTGTTTGACAAAATCGTTATCTGACCACGGATCTGCCAAGCAAGCCCGTATATGTACAAACAAGGTCTGCCATTTTAACCTCATTTTAGAAGCAGGCGCTCTTCATGAGTATTTTGACGGTTAAATTTTTATATGTCGTTATCGGATTTTGAAGCATTAACGCACAATAAGCCGAAAAGACAACGATGTCTCTTGGATAGATCTTCAAAGCGCTGCACCACTGAAACTGCGTATCTGCGCGATGAGCAAGTGTAAATATGAAATCCGTCAAATATGGCACAATATCTTCGGAAACCGTGACATATAGATTGCGCTGTACGTAGTGGCTTTGTTGACGCAATCAGAGCACAGGACATGTGATCCAGTTGCCTAGTCACAGCGAGCATAGAAGACGTGATGCGATCAGCCAGTGGCAAAGTGACTGTTTCGTCTCGCACGTTCACACAAATTAATATACATACAGTAGCAAAAGAATTAACTAAAGCTATGGCTTCACATCTAATTTTGGTTCTGCCTTTTTTCCCGTCAGATACGTGGTTAGGCTGAGACGTAAGACGTCATGTTAAACTCATACCAATAAAGCAAATCACATTGCTACTCTTGTTTGGAGAAATATAAGGCTTTTTCATCCCGAATATATCGTGATTTCGATTTCGCAATTTCCGAGGGTGTGTTACAGCTTGGACGTAATAACAGAACTTAATCCCAGAACATTAAAGGGGGTGGGGGAGACACTGTCATTACTACTAACCATCTTATCCTTATTTTATTCAAAGGAACTCATAATTCATAGATTATGCACTAATTAATTACAATTACAAGGGCTCCAACGGAATGTCACATATAAAATAAGTACAAAATGTCCCGTTTACCACCGTATACTGACGATCGTACTGCTCAGAGTGATGCCAACTACAATCGCAAATTCTACGAGAGTTAAGTGATCTTGGGTTAAATTACTGGGAGTGAAGCTGTGAGTTTTATATTTTTTGTTGTTACAAGTACTTGGCTGTTCTACGAATTGGTCGCGATTTCCAGGAGCGTGACTAAGCTCGTTTTGGCTGTATCTCTCGCGATTTCCTGTGCTGCTGTTTGGCAGGCAAAAATCTAGTTGCGGTGACAGATTGATCTGTAGCGTATAGCCAGAGGTGTACGTACGGTTGGAACACAACAGTTTGGTTGTGAGTTGGCGAAGCGAAATTTCGGAAAAAGAATCTCAAGAATGGCCGTGAAATCTTACGAAACTGGGTGTTCGGTGGAATTCAGGGAGGGCCGAACTAAAAAACGCTTCCTTGAACCCATTGAATTTCGAATGAAGGAAGTGTTGTTGAGAATAATAAAAGCAAAGATTCCCTCTGGAACGATGATTGTTAGTGACTGCTTCAGTTAATACAACACTCTAGTAGGTACTGTAAGCTTTCAGTAGGTTAGAGTGAAACATAGTCTGAACTTTATACATACGAAAGAGCGTTCCGTGCACACACAAAAGGTGGAGAGAATGAAATGGGACGTCAGAGGTGCCATACCGCAATATGGCAGAAAGGCCAAACAATTCGAGGGCTACCTAGCTGAGTGTGTGTTCTGTCAAGTACATAACCAGAAATAAATATTACATCACTTTCTCACTTAGTTGGGTAAGTTTATCCTACCAGTGGAATTAAGATACTGTGGGGCGGCGAAGAAGTTGTCGAATGAGTTGTTTGAATGTTCATTTCACGTAACAGACTATTGCCGATGCAACATATGTGGGACGGCGAAGAAGTCGTTGTTTAATGTTGAATGAAAGTTGAACATTGCCACCTTAAATCACGCGAGCCTGGCAACTAATTTGGTGGCCAGTCAGAAAGCGAAGGGAAACTTACTGACCTTAGTTCCCAGTCTGCACGGCCACATTCCTGTACAGCCCAGCTAAACGAAAAATATCCATAGTTCTTCACGGGATTAGGGCTGCTTCAATAAAATCTTAAAGTTTCAAACAAGATTTTATTATCTTAAAGGCTCACACAAATTACTCGAAACTTCTGAAAATGCTAAAGACATTAAATATTGTTAATTCAGCCAATCGTTTAATAGTTCAGAGGCGACTTCTACAGCAAGTTCCTCCCGAATAGTTCATTACTCTAACTAACGGTGCTCTATTAATAGTTCGCAATAATGTTTAAAAAAAAAGATTAATGCTCGCCTTAAAAGTGGAGTTAGTCACCACTTGCCACGCGGAATTATACTTCACACGGACGGCACAATAACAGTTTGTTACCGAAGTCTAAACGATCCAGGACGGTGTACAGTCCTCGCGATTTTCAATGTCCGTTTACATTGCTAAGTACGCGCATGTCACAGCCCGCTATGACGTCACCCGAGGCGAGGCGCGATCGGACGTTAAGCTCGCGTGGACTAGGCGTTGATCTAATGCGGAGTGAGCTTACTACTGCTCGCTCGCTCGCTCGCAAATTCACAGAGCTCCATGCTCTGGTGTGTTGTAGGGTGAGCGGATCACGCCTTTCCTACTTCTATCTTGCCTCTGCCGCTCTTTTTATATAGCTCCGGCGCGTACCGCCAAGAGAGCATCTGTTCTTTCCATTCCTATGCAGATGCCTGCAGCCTCCAAATGATCGCTATCGCAGGCACATAATCTTAAATATCACATTTAATAATAGCTTTACAAACTTCTCAATTTTTGTATACATACATCTGAGCAGTACAGAAGCACGTAGAAAATCTCAGCCCGCTAAAATTAAAACTTTACTCTCTAGAATTTTTACAATGGAACTAACGGTAGATTGTTACCTCTGAACTATAGCTTTATCAAGACTTGTATCAGCTGTTAATTATGCTACAAGACTAAAACTTGGTGTAGCTTTGTTAATTGTCCTATCTGATCATTGGTCTTAAAGAATTTGTTTTATCATTAAAATTTAAAGTACTTAATCTATAATGCTTATGTACATTTTACTCACAAAAGTAGTTTTTACTAAATTACTAAAAAAACTAGAAGAGGTAACTGATTGTGGTATTTCCATTATTATTATTAGGGTGAACTGAAGCATCCTACCAATTTTCAATATTGTAGCTCTATTATTTCGCGCCTCTGATTTTTCCGAAAAACGCGGATTCTGGAGTCAATTTTAGTTTTATGGTTTTGGAAACCAGCACCACTCATTAATGACTTCTTACTGCACCTTCTCACCAAATTTTGGCTTCCTAGCGTCATTATTTAGCGCCTCCTATTTTTCTTTCAAAACGTGAATTTTACGTAAACTACTAATTTTATAACATTAAGATTTGTTACCTGAAACATTATTACATAGAACTATACTTTAACAAAGTTTTACACACAAATCTTAATTTTTACTTTTATGTTAAATGTGGTGCAATACTATATGCAGGCGCGTTACGATGACGTGACGCTACTAGCAGTGAACTAGGGTAAGTCCCGTGCACTCGCTCGCCTCTGTATCTTATACATGATACAGCGCTTGCTTTGCTTCATCACCCCCTTTTTAATTTTCGTGAAAATCTATTTTTGAACAAAATTAAATTTCTAAAAGAACAAACAAGCGATGGATTACTTTAGTATACCTCTTTCAACTTAAGTTGCTTCTTCTTAGGAAATTCCTTATTACTACATACACAAAATAACCATACTCATATACACATAGAAAACCTAGTACAGAAGACATTCACAAATTATTTACATACATTTATATGGAAATATAAATTTTTCAATGGTTACAAAATAGTTATTTTTTTTTTCTTTAAAATCAGTCTCTTCCTGAAAAAGAAAATACACACGACTTTTATCACTGCAATGCACTCACATTTTTCTTTTACTATAATACTCGGCACTGTGGTGGGTGTCCTATTGTAACACTCATTTAATTTCACTGATTGACAAAATTGTGGGAGGAAATTGTATTCACTGTGGTTTGCGTCTCTACTTCCAATCTCCCTACCGCTTGTTGTCAGTCATTCATGCAGCTTGCATGTCCCTGAGAAACAGACAATACAGTCTAAGTTTCTGTTTTCAACTTATATTTAAGGTAGGACAAAGTACATTTTATAGTTTATATTCTGGCACTATTTTACTAATTGTGAAGTTGTCAGAAAGACATTTAGCACTAAATCGTATCTGATACAATAGCTCCTACTTTCTTCTTTCATAAATAATCTTTTAGGTTCCTAAATAGTGAAAATTCTTTTAGCAAATTAATATATTAAGATCTCGCTTCAACTTAGAAAATTGAGTAACCTTTTAGTTTTAATGTACTCTGGCTTAATTATCGTATGGATTAGTTCATCAAAGAAGTCATTTGCTGACCAGCACTTTGCTTTATTGTATGAATTACTAAAGAAATTAGTTATTTTCAGTATACCGATTCCAAATTTCTGCATTTTCCAATATTTGTGTGTTTCTGTTGTCTGTGTAACTATTTATTTGCCTCAAGCAAGATTTAGCGTTTTTCACGATTTCACGAGACGTGAGGGAATTATTCTTTAATCCTACATCATTTACTTCAATTTACTTACCTCACTTCTTCACCTTATTCATTTTCTCCCTTTTCCTTTTGTCAGCCTATTGACGTCCTGTTTCTATCTATTTGGTGCGATCCTCACACCACTTCCACACATCTCCATTTATTTAATTCTAAAACGCCATTGCTTGCCTCTATGAGCATTACCTTCTTACGCTGTTTTCCTTCAGACAACCTTATTTCTAGCAACATACTACCTTCTGCATAATCTCATGGATTATTCATATTCATACCGTACTTCGTATACTGCAAAGTGTCTCTCTTAGTTGTAGTTTCTAACCCTTTATAATTACATGAAATATTTTAATTTATTTATTTTTGCCATGTTTGCCTCTTATTGGTACTCAGACTTTTGTTTTGCCATTCACTAGGTAGATCCTTACTAAGAATACTTAAAACCTAATAGCATATATACAACATGAAGACATATGTGATTCTTACCTGTTATGATAGACCAGAAGAAGGGAATGAAACTTGAAAAGGAAATAAAGTTTCACCCAGCTGGGACTGCACGGTACGCCAAACCGTGTATCCGCCAAAGAGTGGCAGACTCCCTACAGTAATTAATTACTGTTAATTTTAAATTCCTTTAGAATGTGTCTCTCTTCAACCTTAGCACTTTCCTCATTCTCACTGAAAACCAAATTTTCCTGCAAGTATCCTTTATTCTTTATTACTCTAATAGGCAGTTCCCAAGTTTCATTACTACCGCCTATATGACTTCCTATAAAAGACTCTCTTATCACTTTAGAGTCAGGTAAAGTTAAAATTAAGTTGTTCTGATCAAAATTGATCTTTCCCTGGTACTTTGATAAGAAATCAGTACCAATCAACATATCAACACTTAAGCCTAGCACAATCAAACAAGGATGATCTATTACTACGTCATTTATACCAATGGGTATCAAAGCTTCGTGTTGAACTGGTCTAGAGACTTTTCCAGTAGCACCTATAATCTTTAAGCCACTTACTTTCATAACTGTTAACTTCTCTTTATTGGGTATGGTGTCAAAAAATGTTTGTGATAAAGCACTTGCTTCACTGCCACTGTCAAGCAGACAACGCACAGTGACTCCTGATATGTTTACTTTGATAACAGGGTGAGTTATTTTACATTGAACAGGTTGCTCACACACCTCGTCTAATAAATCTCGTTCTATGTTCTTCCAGCTAAAGTAATTCTGATCAGTTGCAATTACATTTACATTTACATCCTGGGGCTCATCATGCTCTATAATCTTAGCTGCTTTCTCTAATCTGTCCACTAACTTTAAATCGAAGCATCTGACGACTTTTTCTACTTTTGTTTGCTGCACATCAGCCAAACTATCCTCTACCTCTGAGCAACTGCGTCCCTGCGCAATATTGCTGTTCATAAGAATGTCGTCACCTTCAACCATTTGTGGCACGTTTACACAGCTACTAGATTCTTTCACCTCGTTACTATTTCTACCCCCTTCATTCATCATTTCCTCCTCTCTAAAGTTTTGCAGTACTGATTCTACTTCTGCTACTTCTACTTCAGCTTTTAGATTGCCATTTTCATCGAAGATGTAAGCTTTTACTTCATCATTATTCCCATCAGACTCAAACCCATTATCTATTTCTTCCCCATTATCTACCTTGAGTTCCTGTTCTTCCTTGACCCATTTTTCTAGTGTATCCAAAATACTATCCACTATTTTGTGAGAGTGGCTTAACACATCACTGGTATTATCTGTATTTATTTCGTCATCCATGTTGTCTGTCTGTGTATGTTGGCTGATTGTCTGTGTTTCCGTTACTGGCTGTGTTACTGTTACCGCCTGGTGAGCGCCAGTTTCCTCATAGACGGGATTTAGTTTCCCACACGCGGCCTGTTGTGTTCATCTGTGACACCACTAGATATAGTAGCATCATGACTCCCTTCTTGTCTTAATGGCATAGTATTTACTTCTCCACTTTCGTCATAGTAGTTGTTACGAAAGCGTGGTGAGTATCTACCCCCTCTTCCTCTGCCACGGCTTTGGTTTCGATAGTTTGTTTTGGTGTGCCTAACTTCCATATTTCTAACGTTCACGTTTCCATTATTTTGTACGTGATTGTTAGAAGATTTGTTATTCTGCTGCACCTGCTCCTCAGCAGCAGCTACTCTTTCCACTCTTTCCAGATATTCAATAAATTTGTCTATATTATCTCTAGGGGCGGAAATGATCCTCTTCTGCCAGTACCACGGCAGCTTACCTTCTAAACCCATAATGATCATATCTGGCTTCATCTTTTCTGTCAAATGTGACAGTCTTGAAACCCACTTCCTAGCGAAATCCTTTACTGATTCACGCCCTGGGAAAAACTTCTTACCACTCCAGAATTCCCTTAACACATCATTTTGTTTGTTATGTGACCAGTATTCGTTGAGAAATGCAGACTTAAATTCAGATAAAGTTTTACATTTGATCATTACATCCGCTGACCATCGCAAAGCATCACCTGACAAATGACTTCTTATAAATGAAATTTTTTCTCTTTCTGACCACGTGTTGGGGAGAACATCCTCAAAGTCATTCCAAAATTCAAGAGGGTGAATGTACTTATCAGGATCAAAGCGCAAAAACTGTCGACACCCTATAAAAGCGGCGTCAACTGAAGTCACATGCTGTACAGTAGAATGACTAGAATTAACAGAGGTTACTCTATTTTCTAGGTTAGCAATGTTAGTATTTAATTCCTCTACTTGTGACTCTACTGCTTCTATCCTGGCAGAACATCTTTGTTCCACTGCACCACGAATTTCGGTACAGGTTTCTTTTACTTTCTCAATGTTTTTCTGACAAGTATCTACTTTAATTTGTACCTCTTTAACTTTGTCAGAGCAAAGTTTGGACTCGTTGCTCAATCTTTCGGACAACCTCACTTCCAAAAGTTCATCTGCCTCTTGATAATTTTTTTGAATTTGATCTATTTCACATTTGAAAGTACTATGCATTTTAGTTAACTGTTGCCCTACTTTTACTTGAATGTCATGATGAATAGCATCTATCTTATAATTCAAACTATTCCATTTTGATTGCAGTTCTTCTTTTAGTTCTTTATTACTAACCTCAATTTTATTCTCCAACCCTTTATTACTAACCTCAATTTTATTCTCCAACTCTTTATTACTATTTTCAATTTTAGCCTCAATTTTATTTTGGTTTGATTCGAGTTTGGCAAACAGTATTTGCATCCAATCCGGAGCTTCTACCTTGATACTTTGTATCTCTTGACTTGACTGAGCTGGAGATATATTGAGCTCAGTTTCACTACCTGACAAAGTTAGCAACTCTACTGGCTCCCTTTTGACTTCTATTTCACTTATTGATTGCATCCCTGCACTCTCATTTAAATTAAAGTCATAATTTACTGGTGACAAATTACGTTCTAGTTCAATATTTGAGGGATTAATGGAACCATCCTCATTAAACTCAATTCCTGATCGTGAGGATTCTTGGTCAGAGACCGGTTCCCTTCTGAAATGTACACTACTTTCCATATCTTTTAGTTTGTTAGCAGCAGTTAATAAATATTTTAAAAGTCTTTGACTTAACTTAAATGCTTGATTTCGACGAATGATGTCGTCGCGGTGTACCAGCAATCGTGATGCGACGCGTCGCGACGTATTGAAGGCAGCAGCAGCAGCCGTAGCGTCGAGTACCGCCACAGGAATCGCCTACTGCAATAGCTCCAGGGGGGGGGGGGGGGGGGGGGCAGCAAGGCACCGTTGACCGCTCGGCGCAGCCGGCAGCTGTCTCGCAGATCAGCGCAGCTCCGCGATGACGCACCGTCTTCCTTTAGTCTCAGCGCCGTCGGCAGCCGCGATCCAGCATCGTCGCCTTCCTCACCATCGTCACTAACCAACGTACAGCGGTAGACACTTATTGTTTATACACTACACCCGCCTTTACTGGTAACACTGTTCCCACACTAGTTCAATTCAGTGTCCTGTTATTGCCTACCGAGTTCGTTAATTTATACCAATCGCTTTCACACATCGAGCACTTTTATTTGCTTTTAATTCAGTTTTCCCGGCCGATAAGCACCATATGTGGGGCGGCGAAGAAGTCGTCGAATGAGTTGTTTGAATGTTCATTTCACGTAACAGACTATTGCCGATGCAACATATGTGGGACGGCGAAGAAGTCGTTGTTTAATGTTGAATGAAAGTTGAACATTGCCACCTTAAATCACGCGAGCCTGGCAACTAATTTGGTGGCCAGTCAGAAAGCGAAGGGAAACTTACTGACCTTAGTTCCCAGTCTGCACGGCCACATTCCTGTACAGCCCAGCTAAACGAAAAATATCCATAGTTCTTCACGGGATTAGGGCTGCTTCAATAAAATCTTAAAGTTCCAAACAAGATTTTATTATCTTAAAGGCTCACACAAATTACTCGAAACTTCTGAAAATGCTAAAGACATTAAATATTGTTAATTCAGCCAATCGTTTAATAGTTCAGAGGCGACTTCTACAGCAAGTTCCTCCCGAATAGTTCATTACTCTAACTAACGGTGCTCTATTAATAGTTCGCAATAATGTTAAAAAAAAAAAGATTAATGCTCGCCTTAAAAGTGGAGTTAGTCACCACTTGCCACGCGGAATTATACTTCACACGGACGGCACAATAACAGTTTGTTACCGAAGTCTAAACGATCCAGGACGGTGTACAGTCCTCGCGATTTTCAATGTCCGTTTACATTGCTAAGTACGCGCATGTCACAGCCCGCTATGACGTCACCCGAGGCGAGGCGCGATCGGACGTTAAGCTCGCGTGGACTAGGCGTTGGTCTAATGCGGAGTGAGCTTACTACTGCCTCTGCCGCTCTTTTTATATAGCTCCGGCGCGTACCGCCAAGAGAGCATCTGTTCTTTCCATTCCTATGCAGATGCCTGCAGCCTCCAAATGATCGCTATCTCAGGCACATAATCTTAAATATCACATTTAATAATAGCTTTACAAACTTCTCAATTTTTGTATACATACATCTGAGCAGTACAGAAGCACGTAGAAAATCTCAGCCCGCTAAAATTAAAACTTTACTCTCTAGAATTTTTACAATGGAACTAACGGTAGATTGTTACCTCTGAACTATAGCTTTATCAAGACTTGTATCAGCTGTTAATTATGCTACAAGACTAAAACTTGGTGTAGCTTTGTTAATTGTCCTATCTGATCATTGGTCTTAAAGAATTTGTTTTATCATTAAAATTTAAAGTACTTAATCTATAATGCTTATGTACATTTTACTCACAAAAGTAGTTTTTACTAAATTACTAAAAAAACTAGAAGAGGTAACTGATTGTGGTATTTCCATTATTATTATTAGGGTGAACTGAAGCATCCTACCAATTTTCAATATTGTAGCTCTATTATTTCGCGCCTCTGATTTTTCCGAAAAACGCGGATTCTGGAGTCAATTTTAGTTTTATGGTTTTGGAAACCAGCACCACTCATTAATGACTTCTTACTGCACCTTCTCACCAAATTTTGGCTTCCTAGCGTCATTATTTAGCGCCTCCTATTTTTCTTTCAAAACGTGAATTTTACGTAAACTACTAATTTTATAACATTAAGATTTGTTACCTGAAACATTATTACATAGAACTATACTTTAACAAAGTTTTACACACAAATCTTAATTTTTACTTTTATGTTAAATGTGGTGCAATACTATATGCAGGCGCGTTACGATGACGTGACGCTACTAGCAGTGAACTAGGGTAAGTCCCGTGCACTCGCTCGCCTCTGTATCTTATACATGATACAGCGCTTGCTTTGCTTCAATACAGCATGTCTTTTGAAGAATGCTTCAAGCGCGAGTCGCGGCTACAATTCTGTGCCTTTTTGGGGAAACTGACGCCTTCAACTTTCTCGAGATTATAGATATGTTACAGCAGCATTTTGTTTGGTACTGTACGTTTTGTACAGTACATTGGAATATCCACTTAATTTGTGTTTTAACAATTTTTTCGTGGATTGTGTGTTCGCGCATTGGAAATGTGATGATATGCGTGGCTGATTATATAACGTGTAATGTACTCTCATTCTATGCTCTGATTGGCTAAAGATATCACGTGTCCTGTGGCCAGACTGTAGAACAAAAGCACACCTTACAGCTCAATCTCGCTTTCACATTTTCCGAAGTTATCGTGCCGCATACACCAGATATATCGTGCTATATTTGGTTGATTTCGTATTCATACATGCTTATCACGCAAATATGCAGTTTCAGTACTACGGCGCGTTATAGATATATCCTAGATAGTCCTGCTTTTCTCGGCTTGTTGAGATACAGTGCCTGAACGTGCGATACCGATACACGAGGTATGTTCAAAAAGTAAGGTGGCTTCATATTTTATGAAAAAACATTTATTTATTCATTAATATTCATGGTGTCCCCTTCAAAGCAATCCACATCAGATACAATACACTTGTGCCAACACTTTTCCAATCCTTGAAGCACTTCTCATAAGCACTTTTTGATATAGTCTTCAGTACTTCCAGCGATGCAGTTTTTATTACCCCAATCGTTGAAAATCTTGAGGCAAAAATTGACGATGCACTACGCAACTGTAATTGAAGAAAAAAACAGTGAGCAAAACTTTGACACTTGATCGAACTTGGCGTGCTTTCTTCGGTCTTGGCTCTCCGGGATGCTTCCATTGGGACGATTGGGCTTTGGTTTCGACGACATAATCATGAACCTATGTTTCGTCACCAGTTATGACCCATTTGAGCAAATCAGGATCATCACTGACGTGGTTCAAGAGCTCCTGAGCGATGCTCATGCGACGGATCTTCTGATAAAAATTGAGAAGTTTTGAAACAAACGTCGCTGACATGTCTCATGCCTAAAACATAAAAAAAAAAATCATGACACGAGCCGAGCGATATGCCAACATCCTCAGCATCTTCTCGTACGATAATTCGATTATTTTCCAAAGCTATTTTCTTCACAGTTTCGATGTTATCTTCTGTTGTTGATGTGCTGAGGCGTCCAGAGCGAGGTGGGAAGCCTAACACACACATCAATGTGGTCCAGAACCACTCGGAAGTGATGTCTCAATGACATATACGCGAACACGTTGCACATTTGTCGACTGCTCGAGATTTGTGGTCGAATCGAGTGAGCGGGGAAAAGAGTCTGCTTTGTTCTCCGCTGCTATACTGACCGACCGTGTATCTTGGGTGGTTGCGTGTTAGCTATCGAACAAAATGTGTCAGGTGTATGAAAACTTCTTTCCCGACGCTCTGAAAGATTTCAATTTCGGAGGATGGCCTGATTTCAGGCTATTGTAATTCGTTGGAGGAAGTACTAATAATTTTATGTTAGAATTGGCTGCCAATATATGAGCCTATAGACACATGAGAAACTCTAGAAAATAACTTGTTTTCTGCTGCCAGTTCAAATTTCATTTTCATAAGTTTCATATGTCGCTTTTCCGCGATCTGATTCCAATTTTTAAGTGAGGTTTTTTTTAATGTATTATGGAGTTTTTTCTTTGTTTTCAATGTAAGGTACTGCATTGTTCCATTGTTAAGTTAACTTTACTGTAACACATACACGTGGAATGTTGTAATTAATGATCGCTGTTTACGAGGTTAATGACAACTTTGTTTCAAAAATTCGCCATTTGTGAGTTCGTTATCTATGTATTACAGTAAAAGAAACTGAACATTGCAGCAGCTCACGCACAAACGTCGTCTCGAGTAAATGGCATAATTTAGAAGACATACACATGAAAATGGGACTCAGGGCCCGGGAACCGTCGTGCAAAAGGAAAACAACAGCAGTATATCTGCAGCTAATGTCATTGCCAGAGCGTGGAGTCTGTATTCAACATAAATGTATCCTGTATTTTCCCAGGAATTTTACGTAGTTCTTTCTAATTGCAGTATCAGCTCCAGTGCATAATTGCACAAATCCATTACTGCTTTCTTCTTTGTGCTAACTTTAATTGGGGTACTGAATTCAGAGATTATCTAGAAAACTGTCTATGCAGGGATGTGGAGCTCTGTAATGCAAATGACTGTATGATCCTTAGTTTCTCATCTATAGTTTCAGCAAGGTCAGTGAAATCAACTATGAAACAACTTACATCAATAACCCTGTAATGAATGCCATTTTATGCAAATGTTGCAACATGACCACGTTTGGCCTCCCTACTGAATTCTGAGCAAAGATGGGTAATGGCTGCTGAGTGAGAGGTTTTTGTTCAGGATACCATTGCTCAGTAATAACTGTCCGGTTAATTAATACATGTTATGATGTTTCAATTATTACCACTGCATAGGAGGCTGCTTAAATATGTGTGGATAATGTTGCAACTGTATTGGGATTGCTGGATCATGTTGGTAGGGGTTGAGCCAAAATGTCTTCTGGAGATATTATCTCAGTTCTTCTACTGGATGGTGTTGACTTCTCGAGGAGGAGAAATGTTGAGATCTGCATCTGTAACCTTGTCAGGAACACCAATAGTAGGCCTACAAATAGATGGCAAATTATCTTTAAGTTTGAAGTCTGTCAGTCAAATAAGCCTTAAAAGTGTTGTATTATTTCTGTTTGTGATAAGGAGGAATTCTGGCTAACCAGCTCAGATCATGATTGATTTTGCTCTACTTGTCATTAGATGATTTCCTGTATCATACAATAACTTAAGTAAGACTTCAAGGAAAGAAGTCGTAGCTTATGGCTTGTATGATGTGGCACAGTATGCAAAATTATGCTATTGTTTTTTTTATTTTTTCGTATGATTATGCAGAATAATAAGTTGTGGTCCTTGAGGAGAGTGTCTCATGTATGTAATGGAAGTTTCACGAATTCTGTGAGCAATTCATCCTATCATGCTCTCTTTCCCAGGTCTTTGCTACAGATTTCCATCCCTTTGCAAATTAATGTGCCAAGATGCTTGCAGGTTTTGTGATTAAGCTTAATGGATATTGCATTGAAGTAATGTAGTCAGAGGTCTTTCATCCACTTTTGTTAAGAGTTTGACAGCCGAAAACTGATATTTTTCAATTGTAACAGAAAAATCTTTTTGTGGTTTTCACAAAAACTTTTTCATGGATGTATTAACCAGTTTCAACTTTCAGCAGTTGTACTGGATAATTTTGATCTCATGATTGTGTTATTATTACTATAAAAACCTGCAATTCATATTATGGGTAATTATTATGCTTAATAAAACTTTTGTTGACATAAGACAAGGCATGCTTGTAATGAGGTTAACTGAAGCACTGATCAGTTAACCCCAAAACTAGGTCACTAAACTTCATATGCACTTGGAAAATATTTTTCATCGTCATAATCACAACTGAAAGAATATTTTATGATCACAATTTTAACTGAAGTCAGCAGTAACATAACTTGAGGTCAGTGAATAACAATGAAATAAAAGCAAAAGAGCAAACAATTGAACTCCCAATTTTGTTAGCTCATCAATGGTTAATAACATAACACTTACTTACTGTAGCTGTCAGAAACATCAGATGTGATGAAAGGCTGTGTACCTTCAATAACTGAATTTTGTAAAGTCTAAAATTTCCCTCTTCATTCATTTTTACCAGTTAACCTTCAGTGTAGTTACCCTCAGTTTATGCTACTGCTTACTTTATTGTCAGGTGGAAACACTTCTCGATCAGCTGAAAACTGTGGGGTTTTCAAATTGCGTGAGAAGTAGTCATTTTAAAGAGCCATCTTTAGATATTATGAAAAGTAAGTGAACTGCTGCATTAATTACTTTCTGTGGTTTACCATTTTAGTTCATATATGTATACATGAAGGTAGAACTTAGTTTGCTGGAATTAGGGATAGTACAGGTATATATACATTAAATGTACATTTCTTTCTAAGCTGCACTAACAATTGATGGAATTGACTCCTTTGTTATTGTTAATAGCTGTTGTGATACGCAAAGCAGAACTGTATTAATTATTTTCCTCTGTGTTGTTGATTTGTTTGTCATTTATCCATTTTCACAGTCATACACTCAGTAATTTTTACACACATATATTTGATAACAATCTGATTAAAATTATTTGTTGGTTGACAATTCCTGTTGGAGCTGGTTTCCTCCAATCAGAGTGCTCAATGTGTCATGTCCGAACTATCTCTGTTTGCCATTTCCGGACTGCCTCAACAGTTATCAGTCCACTTCCATTTTCTTGTCTGACTTTCTTTCTTGATTTGTTTGAACGCCATGCAATCATTTGCTGCCTTCAACCAGATCAGCCGTACACAACATTTTAAGACAGTAGACATAGCTCCGTAACCTTACAATATCTTCATGGTGCTATACCAAAATATTTTTATTCAGTTAATAGGTTTGTTTGGATGCAGTTTTATTTCTAACACTCTGCTGTGTCATTTTCGACATTGTATTTACTTTTTAATTCATTATATTTCTTCTTCATATCATTCTTATTTCATTTGGAATTAGCTTGACACCTGTAACCGAATGCAAACCAGGACTGCTCATCAGTTGGTAACTTGGCAGTTCATGCACCTTGTGTGAGGACAGTTTCAGGTGCCATAATTAATGAAAGGAAGAAATTAGTTTGCTTTTATCACTAAAAGAGATTTTTTTAAAAACAGAGAATAGCTTCAGATAGTTTCCTACCGCATGCTTAGTGTTGGATGTTTCACCATCAAGCCAAGCCAGGCCAGGCAACAGCATCAGGTATGCGAGACTGCTGCGACTGCCCGTGGTCACATGGCATTAAATGTATTAATTGTTGTGAACAAAGTACGATTAACAGTTCTTCTGTAGAATGCTGATAGCCATTTTCTAGGATATATTGCACATCATGTTATGGTTAGGTTATGAAATTAGTTCATATTCTGGGCTATAAAATATCGTATCTGCCACAGTTATGCTATTGGTCGCTTCAAAACCAGTTAGCAGCAGAGCATGTCATATTCACGTCATTTCATAATGGCCACTTCCAACACTGCACAGGGTTACATGTATACATCTCCCATCCTTTCGTAATCCCAACTTGTGCTCTTGCTCTGCCTTTACTGAGCTAAACCTACTTTTCTTTAACATGAAAATTAAATTGAACAGCACATGCTGAGTGACCTGCTCTGTTTGTTGCCTATAATAAACAGCATCCGGTGTGCTATCACTGTAGCAACAAGTGACAGATGCCAACTAACAAGTAATTTTAATTAAGCTATACCGCTGTGTTCATGTTGGGATGGTTTCTATGGCTTTCGATAATTGTGGTGTTGATGTGTAAAACAGTAGTCAGCTCATTGAACCCATTGACAGGCACGTTTAGCTTAATTGTCTTCCTAGTTAAGTTTATTTTTTTAAATCCACACTTACAGTAATTAGATTTTTCAACATAAGTGTTCTTCACATCTCCTTTGTTTACAAAGAATATTAATTCCACATTTATTGGAATCACAATAAACAACTTCATTTGCCCGAAAGCAGTATGGTATCCTCATTGCACATGGCAGACAGTTCCATTTCTTTCCTAGATACAATAGGTGTGACATTCAGTAAAATTTTGCTCCAGCACTATGTAAAGTATATAGACAATCTGCTTCCATCAGTTCAGAACTTTGACAATACCTGTGAAATGAATGAAATGTTTTCTCACATTGCATTAAGTTAATTAACAATAACATATGTCAATTATTTAACAATAAAAATATTTGTGTTTTTGTCTGTGAGAAATATATTAACTGTTCCAGGTAAAACGAAGCATTTCTTTAAGCAAATGCAGGGACATGTCCCTATCCCCTTTTTTGGTTGTGCATTTGCACTTGAGTGTGTGTGCTCGAGGCACTGTGTTTTCGGGCCAAAATATTATAAAAGTAAGGAGTCTGGTGTACCTAAGCACTTAGTAATATCATGCTGTGTTAAGATAGACTTACTTTCCATAAAACATGTTTGTTACAGGGAAAGTTTATTAAATAAATTTTATAGTAGTTCTTTACCTTCTTTAGGAAGACCATGTGACTCCTTGTAAGAGATTGAGGATCATGGATACAAGAAAATTCAACTGCCCAGCTACTTTAAATATGAAGAGTATAAGGGTGTATCCTGACTAAATATGCACTCAGCAACTAAACACAGGGATACCAAGGCAAATTTGGGTTCTGCTTGGAGAAAATTTTACATGATCAATTGACAGTATACTTTAAAATTTATTTTTTTAATGCTCTTAATTAAATAATTGATACATTTTTGTCTGACAGGTTCTTGCAAGTCTACAGACAGATTTGGCATTGCCATGCCCGCCTAATAGTTGCCTACATTGCTACTTGACTGCTTCCCAGCAAGTGCGCGCAAGCACACACACACACACACACACACACACACACACACACACACACACACACATGCTAATGAAAGTGTTGAAGCAAGTGGGTACATACAACCTTCACTTGTGAAGGAAATAAAAAACTTAGTGTTCAATGGAACGACATCTCTCAAAGTCATTAAGTTGGCTCTAGACAGATTTGTTGAAATCAATTTCACTGGGACACACTTACCAGGTCAAATGAATACTACTTTTTACCCCACAGAGAAACTATTTGCAGTCACATTTATCGGACCCTGTATGGTACAAATAAAGTATTGTTTGACAAGCCTTAACTGCAGAATCAGGTTAATGAGTAGCACAAAGACTCTAGCAATCACATGATTTATTATAGACATTATACGAGAGCCAATGGAGAAGTGAAATCATTACTTTTTTGCAGTCCGAGCAGTTGGCAGAGAGAAGTATGGGGATAGTTGTTTGTTTGATGCTACACACAAAACAATTTCTTGGAGTCAGAGATAAATGCAATTGATCAAGCATTCCCTCAGACAAAAGTTTACTTGTGCCTTTTCCGTCAGAAACAGGTATGCAGAAGATAGTTGAAGAAGAACAAAAAAAAATTGTCTACATGTACCAAATGACATGAAGACATTTCTGGATATGTGGCAAGAAATTTCAGAATCACCAACAGAGAAAGAATTTAGAGACCGCATAGAAGAGTTGCGAATGCAGAGGTTTCTCAGAGAAACGAAAGTGCATAGCCATACTTTAAACAGCAATGGCTAACGGTATATGAAAGATGGGTGAAAGCATATGAGGACAAGGTCATATTTGCAACCACTGACAATACAAATGTAGTTGATGCCAGAACAAGGTTGTGTTTATCCATAAACAAGGTTGTAAGGCATTTTTTCCTTAAACACAATGCTGACAGGAGTTTAACTGGGGTCACTAAGGTTGTAATAAACCAGCTTCTTCCAAGCCTAATGAGAAAGTACTGTCTGCATAATTCTGCCATCAAAGTGTATAACAAAGATGTTCCTTTTTTGCATAAAAAACAAACAAGATTGTGAAACATGTCATGCAGTGATATGCATCAGCAAAAGCTGAGTTAACTGCAAGATCAGTGAGTAGGAGATAGATGATTGATTTTGTGTGGAGAGTGCAAAGTCCAAAAACTGTAATTATGTTGTAAACTTTGATATACCAGATTGCACGTGTGAAGATTTTGAGATATATAAATACCCATGAAAGCATTTTTGTGCAATATTTATTTTTTTACCCTGTGTGGGGTTTTGATAAAATGCCAGGAAGTTATAAGACTAGCCCATTAATCCGTCTTGATGAAATGTATGGGGCTCTTCAGTAATTTCATATGAAGGCAGTAGCAGTGACAAAGCTGTTGAGGAGGCAGTTGAAGCAGCTGAGGAGGCTGTCGAGGTTGAGGAGGCTGTTGAGGCAGCAAATCAGATGGTCTCGTTCAAACCCAGAATATTCCTTTGCAGCAAGGAAGCTGTGTAAACAGATTTATAATCTCACATACAACTGCAGCAACAGTGAAACATCACAAAAAGTACTTGAATCATTCAGTAACTGTGTGCAAGATTTGTAATTAGCAAATCCTGAAGTTTGTGGTCTCCCATTAGCAGTGCCATCAACTTCCAAACAATAGAGAAGAAAGATGCCAAAAGCCTTACAAGATCTGTCTTAAACCCATTATAACTTTCCATTTGAAGGGTAAGAAATGACTGTTCATTTGAATTTTAGATAGCTCTTTCTCTATGTAAAATACAAATAAGCTCCATCATTTCTGACCCTCGAGATGGAATGCTATGAGGTCTTTACGTTGGTCTCTGATTTTAAACTTTATTGCACATTTCAATTTTGAAGTAGCGATAGATAAAATATTGTAAAAAGGATAGTTGCTACATTTGTGTGTGTGTGTTTGTGAGTGAATGGGTGTGTGTGCACACTTTTGAAAATGCCCTTGTTGCCCAAAAGATAATATTCCTACAGTCTTTTTGTTGTGCCTTTCTGTTACTCAGCATCTTCACTATTTGGTGAGCAGCAACAACTATCCTTTTCATAATATTGTTCCATTCGATCCTGGATTTTTCTTTCTTCATCAGAGAAAACATTTTTCTGAGGAATTAAACAAGATGGTAGTTTAAAACTTGCGAATTTTTAAAATATGAAGTAAAAGATTTTAAATTTAAAGGTAGGTTAATTCAAATATGGGACAATGTTGAGAGTTGAAAAGGCAGAAAAAAGAAATTAGATATATCTTAGTGGCATTGAGATGTCGTATGACTGATGTAGGAAAGATTTTGCATTTCTTTTACCAAGTAAGAATGCACTTGTTCTCACTTGTTTTAATACATGTTTCGTGATTCACGTGAAACAGACAAAAAGATAAAGACTGCCCTGTTAATGAACATGTGAGATTGCCGGATGTCACTCTAACAAAAGAGTATAGCGTTTCCTTGATATTGTATCTAGTCAGCAATGTCATTGGGTCCAAATGAAGGAAGTATTGGGTTTTTTAATTCCTTTGGAAGCTTAATGTGTATCAGTCACGTACATATTGGATATCTACCACCTTGATTCTAATGTTCTTAATAACTTTGCAGAGTTACTGCAGATACCACACAGAAGCAATTACTGTTACTGGAATACCAGTAATGTTTATTAAATTCAGTTATAAAGTAGTTCTGGGCATTGCAGCAGGTGAGCAATATTATCGGGCTCCAAAATAAGTGAGTATTAAATTTCGGAATTGGGCCCTGAAAACATGTGTATCAGTTATCGTCATGTTGCATAACTCAATTACTTGGTCTTAATGTTGTTAATTTATTTGTTAGGTTCAGTTATGTTGGGTTTCTGGCCTTCAGTCCATGGGAAAATTCAAACCAGATTGCATCAAGACTGTTCTATTCCAAGGATAGCTTGGAAGATTGATAGTATTCCTGAAGGAAAACAATCCATATAGTGTTTCACGTGTGTATCAAACTGCCATTTGTTGTGGCACATAAATGTTTGCAACTTGATTGTAATTTTTGAACAGTTTCTCAGCAATCCAAGAATTTCTTGTAATGTGAAGTACACATCATTGCTTGGATAAAGGAAATACAAATCACAGTCAAGACAACTACCTTATTGACTTTCCATGGAGAAATACTTTCCACTACTGTTACTTAAAAATTCAAATGTGTGACAAAGTTTACTTACAGAACTTGGCATAAAGATCTCCCTTATCTGTATTTTTAGATAGATTCAAATGGAATGCTACAACTTCCACGTGATCTATTCCTTAGTAGTTAATTATCCATTAAGGCACAAATATATGAACATCACAATGAGAGGGGTCTTTATGCCAGGCCCTGTAAAATCTTACTTAATATTATCGTTGGGAATTTGATGGCACAGCTGTGGGGAGACCACAAATTTCAAAGTTTGCTAACTGTAAATCTTGCACAGAGTTGCTGAGTGATTCAAGTACTTTTCATAATGTTTCACTGTTGATACAGTTATATGTGAGATTATAAACCGGTTTGAACAACTCCTTCACTTCAAATTGCTGCAAAGGAATGGTTAAGGTATCAATGTGATGCCCTATATTTGTTTCCTTAACTGTATCCTCATTGCTACTGTCTTCATGTGAAATTACTGCAGACACACTTCTGAAACCAAACCTGTACATCTTGCGAAGGCAGATTTATGGGCTATTCCTGCAGCTTTATGGTATTTTATCAAAACCCCACTCTGGATAGAAAATATAGATTGCACAAAAATGCTTGCATGGGTGTTTACATATCTCAAAATCTTCACACGTGCAGTTTGGTAGAGCAAAGCTTACAACAAAATTACAGTCTCTGAACATTGTATTCTCCATACAAAACGCTGTCCAATTTCACATTCGCTAATCTTGCAGTTAACCTTCCCTGATGCATATCACTACATGACATGTTTCACAAACTTGCTTTTTTTATGCAAAAACAGTGGAATATCTCTGTTATGATTTGATGGCAGAATTCTGCCAACAGTACTTTCTAATTATGCCTCGAAGAAATTGATTTCTTATATCCTTAGCAGCCCCATTAAAGGTCCCATTTGTATTCCATTTTAGGAAAAAAAGTGTACAATCTTGTTCATGGCTTCAAGTCCACTTGTAATGTCAATGGTTTTAAAATTGCCCTTGTCCTCATAAACTTCCACTTGCTTTTCATGTACCGATAGCCAATGCTGTTAACAGTATGGTGATGCATTTTCATTTCTCTGAGAAACCTCTTTACCTCTTCTGCATGATCTGTAAATCTGAAATTTCTTGCCACATGCCCAGCATGCTCTTCATCTCATTTGGTATATTTTCAGCCATCTTTCTCAAGCCTGTTTCTGGCTGAAAAGGCACAAGTAAACTTTTGTCTGAGGAAATGCTTGATCAGTTGCGCTTATCTCCGACTATAAGGAATCCGTAACCCAGTAGATGGGATTCCAATCCTTGAAAATGGCTAGCGCTTCATGAATGGATCTCGCATTTTCTACCTGAATGAAAAAGAAAACCAAATAACCCACATTACTCTATACAGCTGTGAAAAAATTAAGGCCATATAACAACTATCCTTGTACTTCTTCAGAAGATCTATTTGCTAACAGCTCTGATAGAAAAAAGTGATGGTTTCACTCCTCCATTGGCACCTATACCATGTTTGTAATAAATCATGTGATTGCTTTATTCCTTGTGCCACTCGTCAACATGATTCTGCAATCTAGTCTCGTCAAACAATGCTTTACTTGTACATTACAAGGTCCAATATGTGTGACTATTTTTTTTTCAGTGGGGTAAAATGTAGTATTCATTAGACCTGGAATGTGTGTCCCAGTGAAATTATTATCAATAAATGTATCTAGAGCCAAATTATTGGCTATATGATGTCATTCCATCGTGCACCTGAATTTGTATTTACTTAACAAGCTTTTGCTAGAATGTGTGTGCTGATTTGCTGGAGAAGCAAAGAGATAGTCTTTCAGCTATCTTTGAGACAGTTAAAGGAGGTGCTTTAGAAATGAGTGTCCTGATTGATATAAAAACAGTTTTCAAATTTTCTGTGCAAACTGTAAACAGTTCCTCAGTTGGTGATTGTGGAAGAGATTGCCTTAGCCACAGTATTGATCCACTGTCGGGTGGTAAACCTAGGATTTCCTTCCAGTATGAGCCAAGCCAAGTAAAACTGTGGTTGGAGAAATGTTTTATATTCTTAAACTGAGTATTTGTAACCCATTATGTTGGATTGCAGTTCATGTGTAAACACTTAAAAATGTTTAGTTCTTCACTGATGACACTTGATACCATTTCAATTTTTGAAGGCTATTCTGTGTCAAATAATTTAAATTTTGAATTATCCCCTTAAGCTTATTTGCTGTGTGGAAGATGGAATTATGTTCATGTAATATTTTTAACGTTGATTGTGGTAAATACCCAAAAAAATATATTGATATATATATATTTTTGTTTCTGTATAATAATCATGTAGCTTGGTGACCTGAGTTGTGTGTGTAAGATATTATCATTTGAAGGGAAATGAGGCAACAACAGATTCAGAAATTGTGTGCAGAAGATACCTAATTATCAACGCCGACAAAACAGGCTGCAGTCAGTAGTAGCAGTAGTTCTACATAATGGTGAGGCTGCAGTAAAACTTTGAACCCTTCAACCGGTTCAGTTTAGCAGGAGCAAAGTATATTCTTTAAGACATTTTTCACATGCAACTAAGAAACCTCTCAGCCTTGAATGTCACGTGATTTTGCATTCTACTGCTAAGTTTTCCTTTCAGATTTATTAATGTTCTTAAAGAGGCTTGTGTTACAAACAGTAACAATCCACATATGTGTCATATGTGACTGATATTCTTTATGTATCACAACCTTATTTCAGCTTCACTCTGTTGTTACTGGTAACTGTTGTAATGGAAGAGTAGATTTGTGCCACATAAAGAAGATTAAGAAAAAAGTCATTTACAAACTAATGAAAAGGAGGCAGGGTTCCCCAAAAGTATAAAGGGTGCCATAAGCAGTCACTTTCATTGGATTACGTTCTTTCCATATCCGTTCTGCAAATTTCAGTCAGCTGTATCCTACTGTAGAAATATGACAAATACATAGTTGTAAGTGCCTTGGTCTTGAATCCAGTTTCTGTATCAGCAAAGTGTAATAGAATCACCAAAAACCTTAGTGTTAAATGACCAGAGCAGAAAAAACTTTATTACTGCACAAAGGACTGGTAACTACCTTCACGTATGGACCACTTTCCAAAAAATACACTGTGTCAAAGCATCCAGATTGTACATATTCATTCTGACTATTTTTATTTTAGCAGGAAAATGGACATTGTATAACTTACCTTTAACCTAAGGTACATTAGATCGTGTATAAAATTCATCAAAAGAGTAAAGTTGGAATATGGGCTCTTACTTCAACTGTTTAGTATAACAAGAGAAATTAGAGTACAATATTACAGGAGACAGATGAAGACTGGGTGGGAGATAGACTAAGAGAATAATTTCACATGGTAATGAAAGACCTGCACCCAAACAAGGCACCTAGAGTAGACATTTCCACACATTTGTGGAGATCCTTCAGACAGACAGCCAAGTCAAACTATTCCATGTGGTATGCAAGGTAAGAGAATGTTATAACCTTTAATCACCAATAATTGCGTGGATATTCAAACACACTCACTTAGAAACAATAGCTGGTTACATGATAACAAATCAGTATCTCTTATTCGACTGCCGTGCTGTGACATGCGGCCAGCGCCGTTCGTAGGTAGGTGGTGCTCCCGCGCTCAGCCGAGTTGCGGAGCGCCTCTATCGCCGTTTGCGCGTACTGTCGTGGCGGCACTGTTAAATGCCGTGGCACTATCACAACACTCTTCCCCCCTTGAAAAAAAAAACACTCACTTCCTTGGAGACATGGACAGTGCGGAGACATCCATGGCCTCTTGTGAGGCCCCGAGAAGGTCCCGCGGAGAGACACGAGAGTATGGTCGAAAATGTCCAGGACGGAAGCTCGTGCGTGGAACGTGCCTCCTGGACGAGATGATGGGTGAAAACTCCGGAGCAGCATCCATAGGTGTCGTGGACCTGGGGGTGTGCTCCAGCCAGATGGGTCCCGGAGAAGACGGCGTCGCGACTGGGGCCGGTTCCGGCGTACTCGGAAGCGGTAGCGACGTCGGCTGCATCAACACGTACGGTAGATCGGCAGCAGCGACAGGACTGGCTTCTCGGGCTGGTGGAGGCGAAGGAAGGGGCGGTGGCATCGGCGTGGCCACCACTCGTGGGCGCATCTGGTCGTAATGGCGAACAACCGTGCCGTCGTCCGTACGTATTTCACAAAGGCGGCGGCCGCGAAGAGCCTTGACCACCCCTGGAATCCATTTAGGGTGAGATCCATACCCTCGTGCCCACACGTCGGCGCCCGCAGAGTATTTTCCCGCACTAGGGGACACAGCATAAGGCCTGACATGGTGAAGCAGGTGCATTAGAGTGCGCGGTTGGCGGCCGTGCGAGATTTCAGCAGGGCTGCGATCACCCAGAGGCGTGAATCGATAAGAGCTCAGAAAAATCACAGAGGAATTTTTTCATCTGGCTTTTGAAAGAGCGGGCAAGGCGCTCGACCTCCCCATTCGATTGTGGATGGAAGGGCGGTGCTGTAGCATGACGAATCCCTTGTCCAGTACAAAAATCACGGAAGGCCTGCGAAGAGAACTGAGGGCCATTGTCCGTGACGATCGTGGATGGAAGACCTTCTAGCGCAGAGACCTTGGACAAAGTCAACGTCGTCGCCGCAGTGGTGGGCGACGGGCATCGAACAACAAACGGAAACTTCGAGAAGGCGTCAATCAACAGTAGCCAATAAGTACCGAGGAAGGGGCCTGCAAAGTCAGTGTGCACCCATTCCCATGGCTGTGCCGGATCAGGCCACGGAGAGGGCATTGTACGAGATGCAGCCAGTTGTTGAGCACACTGACCACACGCAGCAACCATGTGGGAGATGTCCGAATCAATACCGGGCCAATAAACGTGCCTGCGGGCCAGGGACTTAGTCCAAGAAATACCCCAATGACCTTCATGCAACAGTTTGAGAACATCTTTGCGAAGAGAGGCTGGCATCACGACCCGTGGAGATGCGCCATCCGTGGCCAGAAGAACAACACCATCACGAACAGACAGACGAAGGTGCAAGGAATGGTAGTTCCGAAGGGGATCCGATGCCCGGCCCTTGGTCCTTTCCGGCCAACCCCGTTGAACAAAACCGATCACCTGACACTGGACCGGGTCCCGCGCAGTAGCCGACGCGACCTGCGAACCTGTAAGTGGAAGACCCTCGACCGCACGACGTTCTTCCTCATCAATGTGGAAACAGTAGTTCATCACGATCGAAAATCGGGTCGGGGCCCATCGGCAATCGCGACATTGCGTCAGCGTTGGCGTGCTGGGCCGTGGGGCGATAGTGAATCTCAGAGCGGAAACGAGACAAGTATAGGGCCCAACGTTGCAGGAGGTGAGCTAGCTTATCCGGAAGCGACGCCGATGGGCTGAACAGAGAGACCAGCGGTTTGTAGTCGTTGATGAGGTGAAACTCAGAACCATAAAAAAAACTCTGAACTTTTTTAGAGCATACATGATAGCGAGCGCCTCCTTTTCGATTTGAGAGTAAAGCCGTTGCGCATCGTTGAGGGTCTTGGAAGCATTGGCGCTGGGTCGTTCCAACCCATCCTCATACCGATGGGCGAGAACAGCCCCTAGGCCATACTGTGACGCGTCAGTCGCCAGAACTAAGTGCTGACCCGGACGGAATGTGGCAATACAAGGCGCCGACTGCAAATGAGCCTTCAGGCGGACAAAAGCCTGCTCACACTCGTCGAACCAACAGAAAGGGACTTTTTGCGTAACAGCTGATGCAGAGGATGAGCTACCGCCGCCGTGGATGGAATGAATTTGTGATAATAAGCAAACTTGCCTAGAAACGCCTGAAGTTCTTTGACCGTAGACGGCCGGGGTAGAGTGTTAATGGCCGCAACGTGCTGACGTAGAGGAAGTATACCCTCACGGGACAAGTGGAAACCAAGATACACAATGGAGGGTTGGAAGAACTGTGACTTGTCCAGATTGCACCTCAACCCAGCCGAATGCAAAACCCGAAACAGTGAACGAAAATTGCGAAGGTGTTCCTCAGTGGAGGCCCCCGTCACAACTATGTCATCCAGATAGTTTATGCAGCCGGTAACAGAAGCCGTGAGCTGTTCCAAAAAACGCCGAAAAGTGGCCGGCGCGCTAGCGACGCCAAATGGTAATCGCTGGTACTGATACAATCCACATGGAGTGTTGATGACGAGAAATTCGTTGGAAGAAGCATCCAACGGCAACTGATGGTACGCCTCCGACAAGTCAAGTTTGGAAAAGAACTGGCCCCCAGCGTGCTTGGTAAATAACTCCTCAGGACTGGGAAGAGGATAAGTGTCAATGAGGCTCTGAGCGTTGACAGTGGCTTTAAAATCGCCACACAATCGCAGACTCCCGTTTGGTTTAGAAACCACCACAATGGGCGATGCCCATTCGCTGGAGGTAACAGGAAGGAGAATCCCTGAAGCTGTTAACCTGTCTATCACAGCCTTGACAGGTGCACGCAACGCCACCGGAATAGGGCGTGCCCGGAAAAACTTAGGACGAGCCGTAGGTTTAAGAGTAATGTGGGCTTCAAAGTCCTTTGGCACGACCCAGACCAGCAGAGAACACGGACCAAAATTCAGAAAACAATCCATCCAGCTGTTGATACGGAATATCCTCAGATATGAGGAGCACATCATCAATGGAGAACCCGGACAACTGGAAAGCATCATACCCAAACAGGTTTTCAGTGACCGCATGATCCACCACATAAAACGTGAGGGGCCTAACAACAGACTATTAGGCAGTGGAAGCATCAAACTGGCCAATGATAGGAATTTTCTGTTTATTATTAGTTCTCAGATTCCGCTTAACTGGAGACAAGGGAGGGGAGCCCAACTCCAGATACGTGCGAGAATTAATGAGGGTTATTGCAGAGCCAGTATCCACTTGCATGCGAATGTCTTTATCCAGAACACGAACAGTAACAAACAACTTATTTGTTTGAGAAAGCACGCAATGAACATCCATGTCCGATGCCTCGTCCTCGTCGACAGCAACTTTAGGGGACTGACACACAGAGGCAATGTGGCATTTTTTCCTACCTGAATTACACGTGGCTGTACGAAACAACGTGGACAAGAAGGAAGTGCGCGAGCATTGCGGCCCAACGCGACGTTGTTTCCGCGAGTGAACCGCCACCACATCTTCGTTCTCCTGTGAAACAGCAAATTGTTCGTGTCGAAAGTTGACTGTACAGCGCCTGTCACACCACGCGTCTATTTGCGCGCCAGCAGCGTGAGACACTTCAAAGGATTGAGCGATGCTTAGAACTTCCGACAACGACGGGCTTGGCACGTTGCCAAACTTCTTTATCAGGAGCAAGCCGCAGAATAGCATCCCTAACCATTGAATCAGCATAAGACTCATGATGAGTGTCCGTGACAAGCTGACATTTCCTACTCAGACCGTGTAGTTCCGCCGCCCAAGCCCGGTAAGATTGATGGGGCTGTTTAGGACACCTGTAGAACGCCACGCGGGCGGCAACGACGTGGGTGTTTTTTCGGTAATAGTTAGACAATAAGTCACACATTTCTTGGAAGGACAGAGAGACAGGTTCCCGCAGAGGGGCTAACTGAGACAGCAGCTGATAGATCCGTGGGGAAATCCAAGACAGAAATAACGAATTACACATAGGAGCGTCGACAACGCCGAAAGCCAAGAAGTGTTGGCGCAAACGCTTCTCATAATCCTCCCAGTCTTCAGCGGCCTCGTCGTAAGGAGGGAATGGAGGCGGAGAAGAGGAAGATAGACGATGAGTAAGCGACGTCGACAACGCCTGAATAGCAGCCGTCAGCTGTGTTTGTTGTTCAATGAGCGCTTGAATAAGCTGTTCCCTGTCTGCCCCGTCACGAACACACAAATCCACAACGCAGTGAAAATATCCGACCTCTTCCCCAAAAAGTGTTATAACCTTTAATAGCCAATAATTGCGTGGATATTCAAACACAGTCACTTATAAACAATATCTGGTTACATGATAACAACTCAGTATCTCTTATTCGACTGCCGTGCCGTGACATGCGGCCGGCGCCGTTCGTAGCTAGGTGGCGCTCCAGCGCTCAGCCGAGTTGCGGAGCACCTCTATCGCCGTTTGCGCGTACTGTCGTGGCAGCACTGTTAAATGTCGTGGCACTGTCACAACAGAGACAAGTGAAATACCTTCACAATTCAGAAGGAAGTAATAATTCCTATTCCAAGAAAGCCAGGCACTGAAAGTTGTAAATATTACAGAACTATCTGCGAGGCAAATCATAGTTGTTTGACACAAATTAAGTAAAGAAGAGTGGAAAAACTGGTAGGTGCCAACTGACCTCAGGAAACATTCCTTTGGTACCTGGGAAAAAGTAGGAACACATGAGGCACTATTGGTCCTATGAAAAATCTTACAAGTGGATATAGAGGAAGCTTTTGACACTATTGGCTAGACTATACACTAGGAAATTCTGAAGGTAGTAAGGATAAAATACAAAGACTAAAATTTGCACACTGATTTAACAGTAATGTGTAAAGACATGAAAAGTGTGCAGTCCTTTGGAAGGGAGTGAGACAGTGAGTGAAGTATTGTAGAAGGCGAAACCAAGACTTGCAGGTGTATGTTTAAAGGGGTGTTGTTCCTGTTGCACTGGAATTAATTTAGTGTACAGTCCTTGCTGTCATTTGTATTACCAATCTTTTGAGGGGAATGGAAATATTAAAGTAATGGTATACAAATTCCACAAAGGTTTTTAACTAATCAGTGTCATCTTCAAGCTCTGATGATTCAACATGCATTTAAAATGTTTGGCTGCATATTGTGGCACTGTTTGTAGCTCTTGCCAGTTCATTACACACAATTCGAAGATTCAACAGTGGAACGAAAGACCTGACATAAAAGTATCATTCA
The DNA here is from genome assembly GCF_023897955.1 of Schistocerca gregaria. NCBI lineage: Eukaryota > Metazoa > Arthropoda > Insecta > Orthoptera > Acrididae > Schistocerca > Schistocerca gregaria. Next base: position 41,291,381 of record NC_064925.1, on the reverse strand, counting down.
TTGAGTGATTGAATTTGACAAATGTTCTACCCTGATAATATTTTACATATAAATTATAAACATAGAAGTTACTTATCAATTGAATTGGGTGTACACAGGTATGATCAACATAATAAATACCAGTGGTATCTTTAAGTACTTATCTTAGCAACTGAAATGGCTACACATCTATGCTGATAACTGAAGCCATGTTTAACATTCTCAGATGGATTTTACTACATTAGATTCAGTTCTCATTCTATAGACCCAAAAATGGGATGATTTTCTTGGATATCAAATATGTCAAAGTAGAACATAAGAAACAAAGACCATCTGAATATAACTATTCCCTGATCATATGTCAGGAGACATTAAAGATATGTGAATACATAACAGATAAACTGGGACTGCCAACATTTACAGAATTAATACACTCACAATGAAATAGTTATCCACTTTTAACAAATTTATCATACACACAACACCTAATCTTCACTGTTGTGACCAACTGTTGTAAAACCAAATCTAAGACATTTTTACTTAAGCTGGTCTAACAGTCGCTGTTAAGATATCCATTTGTAGAGAAGGCGCTGCCTTCCCAAAAATCTGTCAAACTCTGTTTAAACTGTGCTGTTTCTGAAACAAACGTTTTAATGGTTGCTGGCAATTTAATTGAAAATGTGTGTTCTCACATACTGGACCCATCTTTGGACCAAGGTAAGCAATTTTACGTCTTATTGTACCTAGTATTTTACTATGTGATGAGCTAATGTTTGGAAATAAATACATTATTTGCGACCAATTTCTTTAAGGGATAAATATATACTGAAACATTGGTCAGAATACCCACTTCCTTGATCAGATTTGCACATGATTATATGGAATTTACACCACAAATGAGTCTTATTACATACTTCATGCTTTTGCAGTCCTCGGTTTGACGAGGTACCTCAAAATATGAAAGCAAATGAAGTAAGCAAGGGTTTTTTCTTTTTCTACATCTGACATCATTCACATTGCAAATACAAACTTGTTTAGGCGATTCAGCAATTTTGTGGTATGGCCCCTTCCTGACTGAATTTATTACTGAGTTGTTACCCCAGAAATTTAACACAGTCAACTGCTTCTATCTGAATGTCTTTGTACATTATACACATGCCGGAAACAAATTTCTTACAGATTCTTATCCGCATACAGTGGGTCTTTTCAAAGTTTAATGACAGTGAATTATTTTTAAACCATTTATTAATGTCAATGAAAACTGGATTAGTAGCAATTTCTAAATCAGTACTTGACTTGCTACTTGTTGCAATGTTTGTGCCATGGGCCATCAAAACAAACTTAGCATCTGGCAATTTAACACATGAGAGGTCATTACTGTAGACAGGAATACACAACAGATTCAAGATGGAACCTTGAGGAGCACCACATGCAATTACTTCCAAATCAGATGAAGACTACTTGTTTACTACACATGTATTGGCAATGACATCCTTTGTTTCCTGTTAGTTAGGTCAGACTGTAACCATTTTGCAGCACTGCCAGTGACATCACAATATTCTTATTCTCTTGAGAGAAAGCTGTGATCCATAGTCAAGGGCTTTTGACAGGTCACAGAGAACGCCAGTAGCCTCTAACTTGTTTTCTTATGAATTATTCCCACTTTATGTGTAAATACCCTTCTCTATATCAGTAAGCATAAGGAACTCAAACTGTGACTTGGATGATATATAGTTTGCAGTTGGATGCTTAAGAAGATGCTTAGACACAACCTTTTCACATATTTTTGAAGACGCAAGCAAAAGTGAAAATGATCAATAATTTGATAGTATCTCTTTAACCCTCTTCTTTTACAGAGGCTTAACTTAAGCATATTTTAGCCAGTCTGGAAATGTTCCACTGACAAGAGATTGATTAAACAAATAATTTGAGGTGCAACTCAACTGACATGAACACACTTTGAAAAACTTCACTAGAATACTTTAAGAATTTTATGATGTGGCTACTTCTTAGGGAGAAGTGAGTGTCATTTCCATTTTACTGAAGTTATTTCTAGGGAGTGGTCTCAGATGTTCAATTGCACTGTTAACTGAACCTGGTAACTTCAAGCTGTCAGTAACAGATACAAAGTACTGTACCTATTTAAGAAGTTTGCAATACTACATGCATTTGTTACCAATGTCTCATTTACTGTAAGTTGAAGTGTTACTGGAATTTTCAAAATTCAGAACCAGTATGTATCACAGCATCAACAACAAGTTTAAATAACACATGCCTTCATCTCAATAGGAAGTCAGACTGCTACTTACTTTACAGATGACAGCAGAAATGACTTTCTTTCACTGTTATCTGTTAGGCAAACATTAGCCTGTTTTCCTAATCACAGTTAATGTAACATAGCTGTTACTGTAGGCTCTTTAAATCTGGTCATCTTGTCAGACTGTGGTGTATCCTATCTTATTATTTACAGGATACCAGATGCATTAGGGTCATTCCATGTCAATTCAAACAATTTGAGAAAATGTCCCAGCTGATAGTCTCAGATTTGGCTGAAATTTAGCACACCAATGGTACCAAGTGTGGAACACTCATGTACAAAATTTTAAGTTCCCTGCCAATTAGTTCCAGAATTATGGCTTGTGAAAGAAGGTGTCATGACCCGGAAATTGCAACCCACATCTGGCAGTCTATCTCCAGACCCAACTTCAGGTATTAATAACTTTGGAACTATTCCACACAGTCCAGTGGAATTTTTACAACCCAGTAACATCCACTTAGAGAACACACACTATTAATCAAAACACCAACAACATATTTCTGAGGGAAAATAAAAAATTACAAAATGTGATTAAAAAATGTAATACGTTAAAAGGTACATATTGTAGGTGTCCTTTATGCCAAATATAATTCACTCAAAAAGGGTATAAATGTTTTTTGTGGTAAGCGTAATGTGGCCGAAACACACACAGAACTCCTCTTGCCCATACCAGTCACACAAACAATTACATGCACACGAAAATACAAAAATTTGAAAAATTGTCTGAAAAGAATGGATTTTCTAAGTGTGGTAGCACAAAAGGGACAAGTGATATCCAAGCCTAGTTTCAAACACTGCATAAGTAGACCGTGATATAATATGTGGCAAAATTTCAACTTGTTATTGCAAGGCATTTGTGTGCAATAAAAGTCGACAAAGATGTATTTCGTTATGTTTCTTTTAACACAATTTAGCAAGTGATAGTGATGATGCAGACAGCTTGTTTCATATAAAGCTGCAGCAATTGTTGGGAACCATTAGGAAACAGAAAGTCAAACAATGGTAGTTTTCAAGGGCAGAATGAGTCATTGTTAGACAGGAACAACAAAGGAAACAAGCAACAATTACAGGTTACTCATGTTTTGAAGATTCTAATTCCGACTGGTCAGTACTGTTGTGGAAAATCAGTATGGAGGCAGAAGAGTGTTCTAGTGGTGTTTTTGTTCAAACAAGTTCAGTATTGGTAGACCACAAGCATATGAATGTCATACAACAACTTACGGAAGAAAATGTGGCATTCGCTTTGTACTGTATGATCTGGATGAATCGAACCAAGATTTGTTGCTATGGAGATCCGGGATACACCCTGTGGGCACAAGAAGTACAGTTCTGGGAAACTTTATCATCATATGAAAGTGTTTCTGGATAAGTATTCTTTCCTGCAAAGAAGTTGTTTTGATCCATTTCGGATTCATAAGAAGACAGTGAAGTGCAGCCTCAGATAAACTGATATAAAATCACTATTGAAAGTGAGTCAGTGCATGGGACTTAACATGAAACCAGGACAAAAGTTATGTTCCAGATGTGTTACACTGCTAAAAAATTAAGAATATTCTGATAATTTACACGCAGTGACCAAGAGTATCAGCCACCTATGACCACAGTGGATGGGCAGTTAAATACTTCACTGACTGCTCTTGGTTTGTCTCCCATGAAGACACACAAAGTTGAGAAAACAGACAGGCCCAGCTACGGTAGAAAAAAACTACAGGAAGCTCAAATGGAATTAAAACACAAATTAGCTGACACTAATGGTAGAAGAGGAAGAACTATGTGCTCCAAAGAAACAGAAATCATGCCAGAAATGCTCTGATTTGGACAGTGCACGATTTGAAAGAAAAATGTGCCATATCCATACGCCAGAAAAAAGTAGCTATTCTTACCATTTTCACCTTCCAGCTGGTCTATTGACTACACTGCACAGGAATTCAATGTTTCTACGTACATGGTAAAGCAAGCTAGGAAAATAAAAGCAACCCAAGAAGTGCTTCCACAACTTCAGCAGACTCAGGGTAAGCAATTGAGTTCAGAAATAAAGGTGCTAGTGTCGGAGTTTTATGAAAATAATGACTACAGCCGAATAATGCCTGGAAAAAAACTATGTAACAGTGAAAATGGGAAATGTATGTGTACAGATGCAAAAAAGGACTGTTGCTATGCAACATATCAGAACCATATGTAGAATTCAACGAAAAGTATCCCAATACCAAAGTAGGTTTATCGTCTTTTTTCAATCTGCAGCCAAAATGGGTTGCGCCTGTAAGTGCAAGGGGCGCACACAATGTTTGTGTATGTGAGACCCATCAAAATGCTAAGCTGATGTTTGCTGCTATAAAGGATTCTGGTCTGGGTTATAAAGGTGCAATGAAACTGATTCTGGTAAGGCAAATCTCGCAGAACACATGAATAACAAACTGTATGGTGAACTCCTTATCGATGACGATGAACTTGTTTATAAGAAACAATGGACATACATGGATCGCAAAGGTCTTGAAACAAAACAAAGTACAGTGGAAGATTTTGTTGAAATGTGTTGTCTAAAAAAAAGACAAAATGACCACACACAGTTTCACAGCAAAAGCACAATTGACTTATCTCCAGTTTTGCAAGGATAATTTGAAACGAAATTATAGTAATACTAGACTTTTCTGAAAATTATGCATTCATAGTTCAAGATGCCATCCAAGGACAACAGTCAAGCAACTCTCCAGCCATTTGCGATTTACAGTGGAGGTGAATCAGGCGAACTGTCTGTGATGAACCTGTGTGGTTTAGTAACTGTTTTATTTCATGATGCTATTGCAGTTGATGTCCACATTCCCACTGTCATGGCATATGTGAAAAACAAGCAGCCTCACACACATTTTGCGAAATACTTCATTGATGGGGCAGCTTGTCAGCACAAAAACTAAAAATATCAAAAATTTATGCATGCATTACCATGATTTTCAGATTCACGCAGAATGGAATTTTTTCGCAACAAGTCATGGTAAAAATGTATGTGATGGGATTGGTGCTACCATTAAGCGTATGGCATCACGAGCTAGTCTGCTGCACCCTACAGAAGGTCACATTCTAACACCTCATCAATTATTTACCTGGGTGAAGAAAAATTTCTCTGGCATACAATCATTCTATGTTTCGAAAGATGAGGTGAAATCAGTCGAAGAGTTGCTAAAAAGCAGACTAGAACACGTTAAAACTGTTGCAGGCACAAGGAGCCATCATCACTTCTCTCCAGCGGACTTGGACAATGTTCAGATGAGCAGACTGTCAGGTGATAACTATAGGTTCATGCACAACATGTGTCTTCACAATGTGTCTGACTCAGGATTCAGAAGCAAAAACAGCAACATTCAACCAGATTGCTATGTTATTGCTGTTTATGATGACAAATGGTGCTTATGATGTGTTGCAGAGTGCTGTGAAGCAGAAGGTGATGTATTTGTGAACTTCATGGCACCAGCATGACCAGAAAGATCATTTCATTGGCCATGTTTGACAGACAGGTGTTGAATTCCTTTTGAACATATTCTTATGACATTTCCAGTTTCTACCACAGTGTCAGGAAGACAGAACAATTTGCCACTCAATTTACAGACAGAACAATTTGCCACTCAATTTACAGAGTACAGTAGCTAAAGTGTGGGAGAACGTCTGTTCGAAGCACAATCGACTGGTTTTTGGCAGTTAAAGTGCAGTAAACATTAATGATAGGTTGTGTTAATCTGTCTACATGTTGGGGAGAGGATAAGAAGAGGCAGAACAGACTACGATATGCTTTTACAAAATTGTGTTGTGGAACAATGGCACATCACCAAATACATATGTCAACTTCCATTATACACAAATGTCTTGCAATAACATGCTGAAATTTTGTGATATATATCATTATGGTCAACTAATGCAGTGTGTGAAATTTGGCTTGGGTACCACTTGTCCCTTTTTCTGCTACCACACTTAGAAAATCCATGTTTTTCAGGTAATTTTTCAAATTTTTGTATTTTCGTGTACATGTTGTAGCCTCCCCACGAAAAATAATATGAGTAATATTCACATTTAGTGTAACCTAAAAACAGAAAAATTCCTAGACCTCTCAACAGTAAAAAATATAATTATGTCGTTCACATTCAGTATAACCTACCAACAGGAAAATTGCGTAACATATCAATAATAAAATGTGACTAATCTCTAAATAATAAAAAATGTGACTCACTTATAACCTTTCAAGAATTGACTGTCAATTTAACCTGGTAAATTTTGGACGTCAGCAGTGCTGCGTCATGGTCCTGAAAGATCATACTGAATAAATTGAAAATTCTTACCTCAGTCTAGTCGCCGGATAACGCATATATATCTGCTCCTATATGAAACTCAACTTTTCTGGCACAGCCCAGTGCAATGCTGGCCGATAGATTTGTCATGTATAAAAAGAAACAACTGATTTTTCTTAACGATAATCGGGATGACCATGGATTGGAGAAATTAGTGAATTCTTTAAACTGAGATGATTGTCAAAAGTTACTTTTTATGAGAAAGATTATTACTAACAGATTTTTTTAAACATTTACATGGGACTTGATATAACAATACTACATATGCGCGACACTGCTTTTACCTTATACTACAACGCTCAGGCTTCGCCATCGCTCCACACGATCGGCCCAGCCAACTTCATAATCCAAACTGCTAGCAAGCAACTACCTACTCCTACTACTACACAGTTCCTACTGCATCCAGCACTGCTCTTTGGTGTGAGACTCTCTTATAGCTTACATATCGCAGGCAGCGCGTGAGCAGTCCATCGAAATTACATCTGCTCGAGTGCGCTAACAACAAATTCCTTAAACATGAACCTCTTACATAACCCTCCACTGGGGGGAGCAATAATTTGGCAGCGATGGTGAGTCATTTGGACTTGCCATGAGCAACACATTTTTCTGTAACCTATTTAGTTTACTAAGTCTACAGTCAGAGAGTATATACATTAGTGATAAGTGCAGAACATATTAAGAAATGAAATAGAGCGCACATGCACTGAGTTCAGAACATATTAAGAAATGACACAATGTATACGCAATGAGTACAAAATATATTAACAAATGATATAAAGTGCACACGCACTGTGTAAGTCTTTAGCATTTTTTACAAGAACTGAATACATTAAGAAATGAAATAAACTGCACATGCACTGTAAAAATCTTTAGCATATTTAGGACAACTGATCATATTAACAAATGAAATGAAGTGCACACGCACTGTATATGTCTTTGAATTTTTTTTTACAAGAACTGAAAGCATTAACAAATGAAATAAAGTGCACACGCACTGTAAAAGTCTTTAGCATTTTACAAGAATTTAAACGCACCGTATAAGTCTTTACCATTTTACAAGAAGTAGGAAAGGAATGGGAAGGATTGCATCATGGTTGTAGCACAGTAGGTTGCACGTAGCTGCACTGAAAGTCCATATCTTTCTACAGAAACACAACACCAAGTGAGACAATCTGAATTTCTCTTCCCTGAAGCATTTATCAGTGTAGCCAAGGCACTGAAATGTTGTATTAATATTGTATGTTATCATTTTGGTAGTACATTAGGTACACCAAACAGTAGGACCATAATGACATCTCCATCGTTCATGGTGGTGGACACCACATTTTTGTAGAATCCATACTGTCACATTAACAGAGAATTAGTGCAAAAACCAAATATAGTGCTCCATGATCATGAGGATGGACAGGGCATACGGATATTTGCAGTAATTGCTGGCAATTAGATCAGAAGGTGAAGAATACATTACATCTTATGCTAGTCATCATAGAATTACACTACTGTAACAACCGCTCTGAATAATTATTGGCATTCATTGGCCATTTACACAGCATTTAAGTAGTAAGTATGGAGCATTACAAAACATTATTCATAAGTCATCTAATTACAGTAATTAGTGGCATGTCATCTCATTATAGTAATCATTAGCATCATAAGAAATCTCATTACAGTAATCAGTGGCATTGATTGGCCAGTTACTAAACATGTAGCAAGTACTGAGTATTAGAAAACACTATTCATAACTCATCTGATTGCAGTAATTATTGGCATTCATTTATGAGTAAGTCATCTCATTACTGTAATCAGTGGCATTCATTGTCGACTTAGAAAGCATTTTTTTGAATTATTCAGAAGTCATCATTCAAAACAAGAGTTAATTATTGGTATAGCATTTATAGAATATAACAAAATATTATTTACAGAAATTATTGGCATAACATTTATACATAAGTCATCATATAACAGTAATCATTGGTATAGCATTTATGCAGTGTTGCAAAACGTCATTCTATTACATCTCATTACAGTAATCATTGGTATAGCATTTATGCATTATTACAAAACATCATTCAGTATTACTCAGAACTCGTCATGCAAGTGACATAGGACATATTTAAAATGTAACAGACTTTAACTATAACTCAAGGTCTGTAGTCCAATAATACATAGATATAATGGATTCAATACATCTGAGAAATTTGCATTATATTTAGGACTAGCAACTGGTAGCAATATTTAGTTGTATACCGGTAATAGCTGGGACTGCTAATAAGTTTTTTTATTTTTTATTATTTTTTTTGCTAGCAATGCGTTGCTTTGGGATCGATAATTAATTGCTGGGGCGTGAAAATATTTGTTTTTGACTTATTGCTGGAAATAAGGATTAATAACGTCATTCGCCATGAGTCAGTTGTAGCAAGGTTATGAAACAAGTAGTGTATATGTGATCATATTCATGAATGATACACACAAATGGGTTAAAAAATGCAAGTATTAGAACAGGTTTCATAACTAAGTGTTTATAGCATATTAACATCATGAAAAGCTTCTCCTTGAAAAAATACAAACTGGATTATTGAGCTGAAAGAAGAATGCATATTATGCTGAAAAGTAGTGAACTTCGAATTAACAGGTAATGAAACGTGTACTTAATATGTATGTACTCTAGCTGTCTTTCCCAAAACATTCAGTCATTATACTATGCGACATTAGACATAGTGTCAAAAGGAATTGCAACAAATACTTAAATAACTACATAGCATTTCTTAACTAAAAGAAAATATATAGATTTCATCATTATCATCATCTGCAAAGAAAAACTTCATTATTATGTTACCATATTCTTCATACAACTATTCATCATCATTTATTATCATCTGCAAAAAATAGACACTTCATTATTCATATTACCATTTACTTCATACAACTATTCATAGTATAGAGTTTCTTACTTCTAGCATATTTCATCACTAAAATTAACACGTGTAGTTCTGTCTGACAGCCTGCAATAATCGCATCGTATTCTGAAAGAAAAATAATAAGTCACGACTGCTATCATACAGTGTGTGTAGTATATTCTTGTTAATGCTTACTAATTCTGATCCATTTACTCTTCATAACAAGGTATTGCATTTTCTTTCGTTCAATCCGATGGTGAAATCTCCATTTCATAGCAAACCACTGTGGTTTGTTTAATTCATTTCTTGTACACGTTATTGCTTTTTGAAAATGATGAATAAGGATTAATATCTTGCATTTAAATCACATACTCATTAAATGAAAACTTATTTCTAGTGATATAATTAAACATACAGCATAGCATGACAGAAAACGTATTAGGTCAAAAACATAGACAGTTCTCAAGTGCAAAAAATTAACACACAGTATCATAACGTAGTAGCAAAAAATGTAAAATAGTCACGATGTTGAGATATCATAAGGCAAAATGTCAATGTCTACTGTTGTTTGTTACATCTTAAAAGATTTCATAGTACATACAGAGAAAAATTCTACTTTAGATAGGAAAACAATCATACACACACAAAAAATGGAAAATGTGCAAGGTCTGATGTCTAACGACAAGAAAAGCGACCTACTAACCTTACCTTGCCGTGCACTTGCCAAGAAAAATACGATCATTATCAGTAAGTAGTCACATAAATATAATTGCATAAGTTGTCATATAAATAACAGGAAATGGCATTACAGTGTGATAAATCGTAAAGTATGTTCATTCAATAAAGGGTTTAATATTGGAAATATGGTGTTTGCCCTTGCTTTTTCTGGTTCTCAAAATTTCGAAATGTACTACACTCGGGCAAGGAATGCTGCGAGTTCTATATGGACCTGCGTATAGAAGCTCAAATTTACTGCATCTACTCTTTCCTCTCTTGGATAAATAATGCGTGCGTACTAATATCTTCTGTTCAATGTGAAAGTCACGGCGTGTACAAACCTGTTTTTGCGCTCTGCGACACGTTTGATGTTGTTGAGCGCAATGTCAATTATTTCATGGTGGCGTAGTCGACGAGATTTAGGAAAGGATAGTAATTCTTTAATTTTGTTAGGTGGTTCAACATTTTTCAATATAACATTCGGAGATAGCATAGTAGATTCATTTGGTATGGAGTTAATTACATCCTGGAATGAGAGTATGTGTGTGTCCCAATCAATATGTTTTTATGGCAGTATATTCTACATAGTTTATCCATTTCTTTCATCAGTCGTTCACAAGGGTTCGAAGAAGCGTGATACTTGGATATATAGATCGGAGAAATGTTTCTAGCTCGTAACATACGTGTCCATATCGCAGATCGAAATTGTGGTCCATTGTCGGAAATTACTTTCAATACATGCCCTACATGAAATAAAAAATGTTTTACAAATGCATTCGAAATAGATTTAGCAGTAGCTTTGCGTAACGGAGTGAAGGTAACAAATTTCGAAGTGAGTTCAACAGCTACAAAGATGTAGCAAAAACCTCAATTAGTTCTGGGAATCGGCCCAAAAATATCTACAGCGGCCATGTGTCTCAATTTAACAGGTACAATAGGATGTAACGGAGGAATATGTGAAGTCGTGTCTGATTTAGCTTTCTGGCAGATTTTACATGACGCTAAAACTCGTCGAATACGTTTCTCCATGTTCGCAAAATAACAGTTCTGTCTCAGTATAAGAAAACATTTTCTGGCTCCATAATGTGCGTAACTTAAATGAGTATACCAAATTAATTTGTTAACAAGTTCGTCAGGAATACATAATAACCAGTTGTTGCTATCAGGGTGAGAGCGGCGAAACAGAATGTTATTGCGTACAGTGTAATGGTCTCTGATGGTAACATTATTCCTATCTTGCCAAAGGTGTTTAATTTCTTTCCACACGTTGTCTTTGCTCCGTCTTGTGCTATGTCTCGTAATGACGATGAAATGAAATTTTCAAATGCGACTTGTTGAATATACATGATGCTAGAATTTGCTTGGAAGAAGTTGGTTGCGATGTCTCGCTGATTGTTGCTGAGAGAACGGGATAGTGCGTCTGCTACAATATTTTGTGTACCGGGAATGTGAACAATTGTAAAATTAAATTCCTGTAAATAAAGTTTCCATCTGCTTAACCTGTCGTGTGTAAATTTTTCGGAAAAAACTGTATAGCTTTATTATCTGTGTAAACGTTCGTATGTCTTCGATAAAGAAAATGCCTAAATCTCGTAAATGCCCATACAACACATAATGTTTCAAGTTCTGTAACAGAATAATTGCGTTTAGCAGGTGACAGAATGCGACTTGTAAAGGCGATGTTTTTAGTTACTGAATTACCGTCTTTTTCAATTTCCTGAAAAATGTGTACGCCTAAAGCTGTGTTAGAACTGTCGGTGGCAATGGAAAAAATTCTAGTAGGATCTGGGTGTGATAAAAGTGGTGCGTTCAACAAAGCTTGTTTCATATTGACAAATTCAGACTGTACTTGGGTATCCCAGGATCAAATAGAGTTTTTACCCGTCAATTGGCATAATCTAGGGGTGTCTAAAGCAGAGTAATGAATAAATTTACGGAAAAAGTTAATTAATCCCAAAAAGCTGCGTAGTTGTTTCTTCGTCGTTGGAACAGTAATATCACGTAAAGCCTGACGTTTTTCCGGGTCAGGCGCAATACCTTCTGCTGAAATTACATGTCCAAGAAATTTTATGGAAGTTTTGCCAAAGTGCGATTTGCTAAGATTAACTGTAAGTCCTTGTGCACGAAAAGTTTGCAACAGTTGTTCAAGCATCAGATTGTGTTCAGACCAGTTAGCTTCTGCAATAAGAATGTCGTCTACTTAAGTGGTGATTCTGTCTTTTAATTCTGTCGGAAGTATAGTATTCAAACCGCGAATAAACGCTACTGAAGAAATTGTTAAACCGAACGGTAATTTACAAAATTGATAACAGTCACCAAAACAGAGAAATGCTGTGTACTTTCTGCAGTTCGGATGGAGCCGAATTTGCCAAAATCCCGATTTCAAATCTAATGTGGAATAAACAGCAGTGCCATGAAATTTCTGTAGAAGTTCTTCTAGTGTTTGAGGGCGATCTGTTTCATTAATAATAATGTCATTGATGTGACGCGAGCCAAGTACGAGCCGAAGTGAGCCATCCTTTTTCGTAACAATATGGAGCAGGTTTATGTACGGACTAACTCCCGGTTCAATAATTCCTTGGTCAAGCATAGCTTGCAATTCTTTCTTAACTTGTTCTCTGTGAATATATGGAATGGGATAATGTTTGGCTATAAACGTATCGTGCTGTTTAACTTGAAATTCATACATGAAACGGGACATAGTACCAGGGACGTTGTCAAAAACTGGAGCTTGCTGTAAAGAATATTGCGTAGCTGAGTACGTTCGACGTCTGTATTTCCACTGCTTTGTTTTACTTTATCACAAATCGTCTGCATAACGTCATAGTCGGCTTCCTCTGGTGAACAAACGTATCTGTGAACAATGCGGTATGACAGTTTATGTTACGTGATGCAGAAATGATCTCTGTCCGATTAATTGTTTGTTCTTCTGCAGAAGACTGCTGAAATTCTAATGCCAGTTGTACATTTTCATCCTTTAAACAGGAATTTTGAAAGCCAATAATTGCGTCGTGTTGTACCAGAAAATTCGTACCTAAAATAACGTCTGCTGTCAATAAGGGAACAATCCAAAAATTTCAGTGGAACGTATGATCTGCAATGCAGAACTATAAGTGTGACTGTAATTTTACATCTACTCCCTTACCAGATACTGCTCCTTTTACTTTGGTTTTGCTTAATGGTAACGTAGGTTGGGTATTCTCTTTGTTACATTCGTTGAACGTTTCTTCATTTATAACTGCATAGGTGGTCCAGAATCGATTACTGCTGAATATGTGTACGATCCAATCTTTCTTCAATGACAGGGTGGGCAACGGTTTTTTGTATAACTGGTTTTTCATGTAAAAGTGTGTCTCGGGTGTCGTCAAAAGTAATAACATTTTCGTGAACAAGATTCTGTGTGTCAAAAGTATTGCTTAGGTTTCTGAAAGATGCAACCTGTACTGTATCTAGTCAAATTCTTTCTGACGTGCTGTTATTTGCGGCAGAATGTTGTGGCATTTCAGCTATTTGTACTGTTCTGTTATTTCTTCCTGACGTATTAGGTTCGGGATGATACCGACTGTGTGGTTCATTCATGATAATCTGTTGTTGCGGATGATTCTGCTGCTGGTAAGACCGAGTATTACGCTGAAAACTGTGCTCATTACTTTTACGTCTATCATGATAGTCATTACTATACGGCGCCTTGCGATAGGAGTTGAAATGATGTTTTTTCTGTACGTAATGATTTCCTTGATGCTGTGCGTTACTATTTGTAGGCGGCGAAACATTAAAGCTTGGTTGACCTTGCACATTATATTGTTGGTTAGGTATGCTAACAGGCTGGTTTTGTTGTTGTTGTGGGGAAAACCCTCTATTGTTGCCAAAATATGTTTGCTGCTGCTCATAATTATGACGATACTAATGATTAAAATTTTGTCGCTTATTAAAATTATACTGGTAGTTCGGAAGTGTCTAATGAAAATTGCCACTTTCGGTAAAACTTGTCATATCAGGTTTTCTTTACTCATTCTTATCCTAGATAGATGGATAGTTGAAGATTTTTTTGATAGATATAAAGGATAGTAGAAGAGAAGGCAGCAGTGCAGAAAACTAAAGATGAAATAGCACTACTATGGCTCGGGGCCCTATGCACGCTACGGCACATATTCATCGAAGTGTAATGAATCCCCTGGGGTCTCTTACGCGCTGCAAATAAATTTTAGTTTCTGCGTTACAGGCAATGCCGGTGAAAATTCAAAAACAAATTGTTGTATCCAGGCCAATTCTACTTTATGCATTACACGGCAAGCTGATGAAAATACAAAGCAAATTGTCATATCCAGTCCAAAGGATGTATTTGTGTTCTGTCATTTTTAAATACATTAGATTTTTTCACGGATAAAAATTGCTTATAAATAACGTTATCGTCTCTGAATGTCTGAACAGGTTCAGGATTGTATTAGAATCTATTTGTCTGTGTCTGTTCAGATTCTAAGTCACGTACTCTCTGTAAATTACCTAAATTATAGTTATTGTGTGAGTCTGACAAATGTTCAGAAATTGGCGTATGCTGTGATGTGTTAAAGGCTGAAATATTTTTCATCTCCGTCAATTCGTGCTGTAAAGATGACAATTTCCTACGTAATGTATTATTGAACGAACCTATCTCACTGATCGTCTGCTGTAAATTTTAGAATTCGGGTGTTTGATTAAACGAAACTGGTGACGTATCGTCTGATTTGGTGTCATCATTATTTTCGATAACATCAATACGACTGGCCAATTCATCATATTTTTCAGTCAGTGGTTTTACCTGATCATCGTTTTTAGTGTCACAAACATTAATTTGTTTTTGGATTTTACGGGTGGTTTTGTTCGATTTCTTAACGTCTGCCTTAATAGCATCGAGATCCTGTATTAATTCCAACTCTTCAAGTCTGCTGGTCATTGTCTGAAAGTCTACTGTGTGAGTGTCTGCTTTTGTTTTAAGAGTGGAGATTTCATCATGCAATTCAGTGTTCAACTGTTTGATATTATTAATTTCGTCTGACACTGTCGCAATGTTGGTGTCTACGTATGTTTTTGCTTTCGTAAATAACTTACGCTTGTCTTCCTGTCTCTGTGCAGTAATTGTTTCCATGACTTGTTTCTTTACTTTGTTCTGTTCCTGTATAAATGTACGGTAAAGCGTTTCATTGTTTTGTAGGTGGTGATTAAAACGTTCGTCAATTTGGCTGTTTTGTTGTTCAAATTTTGTGTCTACTTTCGCATTCAATGTGCGTGAAAGTTCTGATGACATTAATTTAAACTCGTCGCGTAACTTTGTTGCGTTTTCAGAACATTGTTTAGCGACTGCACTAATTTCATCTCCAAGTAATTTAGTTGCTTGTGTATTACTTAATTCTTGTGCCACAGATATAATTTCTTCCCTACTGCTCCTAGCACAAGCCTTAATTTCCTCACGTAATTGTTCTTTAGTATCATGACATTGCACGGCAACGGCTGTAATCTGTTCACTAAGTTGTTTGTAACTGTTGTCTTGTTTTCCATTCGACTGTTCTGAATTGTTGTCTAGTTTTTCATTAAGTTGTTTGTTCGATTCATTAATTTGTTGTTTGAGATTTTCATTAAGTTGTAGCAATAATGCCAGAACTCGATCCATGCAAAAATTAGCTGCTTTATTCTCTGTGCTGTGTGATGGTGTATCTGCATGTGTCACGTTTTGTATAACCATTTGGTCATTGTCCGATTCACAAAAAGGTTTGCTAATCGGATGTGCTCTCTTGGTCACTACAGCGGAATCAAATAAGTCCGACGTGTTTTGTGTATATTGGTCACCTTCGTTAGAAACAATTATCTGTTCGCTACGTAAATTTTGCAAATCAGGTGTTTCAAACTGGACAGCGTTCATTGTAACGGAACATGCCGCGTCATCAATTGCCGTTAAATTAAGTGTGGACATAACTGAATGTGTTTGTTCATCATCAAGAATAAAATCATTACTACTGATCGGCGCGCACTGATTATCTGTGATTAGAGGGTTATCACTATTACACTGGGTGTCGCTAGTATTATCGGTCAAATTATTCGAGTCAGCGTTTTCACTCATTGCACATCGCGATGTACTTTTAGCAGTTTTACGCGGCATTTTCACAAATCAAAGTTAAGCAAAAAATGAAACAAAGACAAAGCCAAAATGGAACAAATACAACTACAACAAAGAGCAATAAATTGCCGATGATCTGTGAAAGAGTGACAAATTAGTAAATGCGTTGCGCCAGATGCAAACTACATTTAATATAACTGACTACTTCTCGGAAATTCACAAAAATACGATCCTGGCCGGTTTTCGACAAGTGTAACCTCCCCACAAAATAAAATATGAATAATATTCACATTTAGTGTAACCTCAAAACAGAAAAATTCCTAAACCTCTCAACAGTAAAAAATATAATTATGTCGTTCACATCCAGTATAACCTACCAACAAGAAAATTTGCGTAACATATCAATAATAAAATGTGACTAATCTCTCAATAATAAAAAATGTGACTAACTTATAACCTTTCAAGAATTGACTGTCAATTTAACCTGGTAAATTTTGGACGTCAGCAGTGCTGCGTTATGGCCCTGAAAGATCATACTGAATAAATTGAAAATTCTTACCTCAGTCTAGTCGCCGGATAACGCATATATATCTGCTCCTATATGAAACTAAACTTTTCTGGCACAGCCCAGTGCAATGCTGGCCGATAGAAACAACTGATTTTTCTTTACAACAATCGGGATGACCATGGATTGGAGAAATTAGTGAATTCTTTAAACTGAGATGAATGTGAAAAGTTACTTTTTATGAGAAAGATTATTATTAACAGATTTTTTAAACATTTACATGGGACTTGATATAACAATACTACATATGCGCTACGCTGCTTTTACCTTATACTAAAACGCTCAGGCTCCGCCAACTTCACACTCCAGACTGCTAGCAAGCAACTACTTACTCCTACTACTACACAGTTCCTACTGCATACAACACTGCTCTTTGGTCTGAGACTCTCTTATAGCTTACATATCGCAGGCAGCGCGTGAGCAATCCATCGAAATTACATCTGCTCGAGTGCACTAATAACAAATTCCTTAATCAAGAACCTCTTACAAAGTAACTCAGTTTTTGTGACTGATATGGGCATGAGTAGTTCTGTGTGTGTTGAGGCCACATTGAGCTTACTACAAAAAAATTTATAGCCTTTTTGAGTGAATTATATTTGGCATAGAGGGCACCTAGAATATGTACCTTTCAACATATTACATTTTTAATCACATTTTGGAATGTTTTTATTTTCCCTCAGAAATATGTTATTGGTGCTTTGATTCATGGTGTGTGTTCTCTAAATGTAACATACATTTGGGTTGTAAAAATTTCACTGGACTGTGCGAAATAGTTCCACAGTTATTAAGACCTGAAGTTGGGACTGAAGATAGATTGCCAGATGCGTGTTGCAATTTCCGGGTAATGCCACCTTCTTTCATAAGTGATAATTCTGGAACTAATTGGCAGGGGAAAGTAATACTTTGTACTCGGGTGTTCCACACATGGTAGAATTAGTGTACTGAATTTCAGTCAAATCTGAGACTATGATCTGGAGCCCCTGGTTGAACTGACATGGAATGACCCCTATATAGTTTTTGTGTGAAGACACTGTGTTTCATTATTCAGGCACAACACACAAGCATTCTTACTAATTTAACTGTGGTGTAATGGACACAGGAAGAAGTTTTTTTAAAGAATTTTATGTTGCCCTTGGAGGTTTCTTTCATGATCCTTTAAAGCCTTTTTTGCATGATCAAAATTCATTTGTATGATCATAGAAACTATTATTAATATACAAGATTAGCTGTTGTATGTGTAGCCATACAGCCACCACTTAGGCCTAAATGTATAACAAAGCCTGCTTCTTCTGAAAAGTTGTTTTAACAAATAACTGAGAAGACTGCAAAAGGTATTAACTTCCTCGATTCGACCACGGATCTCGATCAGTCGACAACTCGACAAGTGTGCAGCGCGTTTGCGTATACGTCATTTTGACGTCTCTTCCGAGTGGTTTTGGACTACAATGATGTGTCTCTTAAGCCGTCGGCACACGGACCGTACCATGCTGTCGAACGTCAACGTTGAGCGTGCCAAGTTCAACGTGCTGCTGAATGCTCAGGAACGATGCGACTTGAGCATACGGTACGTGGACCCCAATGCAACACACTCCAGCGACAGTCCAGGGATGTTTCTAGTTCATAAATCACACTGTTTACTCAATGGGCGCGCGTAAAATTCCCACGTTAGCTCTATTAAAACGCACATTTCTTTCATCATCCACGAAAAGGAAAGCACCATGCCCAGTCAATAAGGACACAGGCTTATAAAAGTTCCATTACAAGCAGTGCGTTACAAATTTGGAATACTTTTCTGCATAAGATAAACATTATTTCACCATTCTCAGATTTTAGTAACACCCCAAGGTCAGTCTTACTTGATCACTGTTCGTACCCAGTAACAGAAACTTGGCAACGTGTGAATTACGAAAGGTAAAAGAAAAACGAGCAAAGTAGCTTTACACAAGTAGCGCAATGTGTCGTGTAGATCAAGCCAATCGTACAGTCACCCCTCAAAAAAAGGTGAACTTGTATTTACATAACATCAAATATTATATTCTATACTTATATTAAACTAATAGTAAAGTATCAGAACCTAATAAAAACGCGAATGTTAGGGGAAAAAAAATTGGTTGTCAGGACGCGAACCACTGCCACAGCAAAAGTACTTATTAGTGGACAGTGGCGCTATTCATTACACTGAACCAACATCACACCTTTCGCTACTAATCATAGTATCTTAAGGCTTGCTAAAAACCTTAATCGTGGATATGTTACTAACTGAAATTTAATTATAACAAATTGTACCAAGAACAATGCGTTTTGGTCAATGTGTCACTGTCTTCATTATACGCAAGTTACGATAATTCTTTTGCCACGGATATGATGTTCCTCATTATTTTATTGGAACGAATCACACAGTTAACAACGGGTTTTGCAGTGATTCTCAATTTGCTGGTGCTCGGAACGGCATATGTACATATAGGCTTGAAATGTATACCAATATGGCGCCTCACAACTCTGTACTGAAAGGAGACGGCGTGCTTGTGAGGCAGATATTGCTCTGCACGTTCGGAAAGACTCCCGAGCGTGCTGTTCCACGACATGACGTCAGAAACTCGGCACGCTCAACGCTCAACGTTCGGATGCACAATCCGTGTGCCGACGGCTTTAGGCTTCCCCTACCGGCCACTGCGCATGCGCGCCGCGCGTTTGCGCAACTCGTCAAACAAACCAAACAGTTTCGGCGTGTTCGAAAAATGGCGATACTAGTTGCATGGGTTTTGAGGTTATGTGTGTTCGTAGTATGTAGACAAACTGAAATATGAAATGCGGAACGGAGAATAATGTTCGCTTTTAGGATAGATATGCTTTGCATAGGTGTTTGTGGATTTTCAGTGATACTGATTACAAGAATAAGCTACATATTGCTGCTCCTGAGACCATCATGTGAGATCAGAACATAGATAGTTTGACAATATCTGAGTTGCAGGGCAAAATTTATTGAATTAAGAGCACATATATAACTGAATTAAGAAAAATACAAGGAAATGTTATTCTAGCTGTAGAAGAGCTCGTCTACAAGACTAAAATCCCACTGCTAGAGTTGGCTCACTCCTTTTTTTAAGGAATTTTGTTGACAGAAGAGAAGGCTCCGCAAATCAAGAAGCTACCATCGTTATTCAATATTCATCTATTTAAAACGTCGCAGCAGTGTCCCCATTGACATATGTTTGAATTTTTAAATATTGCCACTGTACAGATTTATCTTCAAGAGAGAAGTTCCCAAATCATTCTCTTCTTAATGCGGCCTGCTTCGAATAATTACTGCTATCAATATTAATAATTGTTACTGTTAATGTTAATAATCATTGGTGTTAATGAAAAAGCGTCATCACCAACTGAAACCGCATCTTAAAGCATGCTGAGTGTTCTCGATTGTAATGCATGCAATGTGATATGCAATTTCAGTCTGGCGACAGTGCTTCATGCATTACAGTATCTTTATTCCTTATTGCATTATTAACTCTATTTAGAAGAAACGGTAACACTTCTGGTGACATTCTAAGATAATTAAAAGAACTTCATGGGTCTTCCATTATTAATTATTTCAGCAAGGATGCTGAGCAATCGAGCTGACGTCTTTTCTTCATCCAGTCACGAATCGAAACACGTTTCTTTTTTTTTTATGCAGCGATTCCACACAACAAGCTTGAACTCCATCACAACTCATGCGACGTGCAGCGGCCAAACTTTCATTTCAGGCACGACTCAGGAACCCACAAAACGATGAAACTGAAGTATATACTGGTTTCGTCGTGTCTACAGTCAAATATGAAACCATTTGCGTGCAGCCCATTCCACGCAACGAGTGGAGCAACCCACTGTCGTCGTGTAAACTAGGCTTTACGCGTAAAACATCGATTTTGTTCATAAACCCTTAGTGCCTAGTATATGGCTGGGAAAGATGTGATAGCTCTACCGAATTTATAACTGTCAGTGCTACTTTGTTATTGTCCTTGATCGTATATTCCACAGTTGTGGAAAATCACAATACAATGACATAAATATAACAATTTTTCACTAAACATATGCTGTGTATCATTGACACAAAGAATGTCCACCATCTATCAAATTTTCCACGAATCAAAATTTCTCGCACACATGTTAACAGGGTGTATACATGGACAAGGACAAAAAAATTCCCGGATTTCTCGGATAAAAATACACTTTCTCCCGGGTGAAAACGCCCTTTTTCCGTGTTAAGTGGCAGATATTTCCCTCGGAACTGTAAAATTGATCAATCCTTCGAATGATTAAGGTTTTATGCATGGGCGTAAAATTTTACAGCACTTTAGAAAACGAAACTCAGGGAAAAAAACGCGCTTTGGAAAGATCTTTGATGTGCAGTATAAATTCGAATTCCACCAAAAACCGCGTGTTACTTTCCGAAGCATTGAACTCGGGATTGCGATGAGCTTTTGTAAGCCAGTCATAGGTCATGTCACATGATCTCGCCAGCCGATATTCAGAGCATAGGACACGTGATGTAGTCGGCCAATAGCAACACCATTGTTAAGTAGTGCGAGAGCACAAACAGGAAAATTTGATGGTATAAACAGTGTTGCTGCAAGACAAGAACAGCTATCACTTGTAATATTGGCCTCTGAGGTTAATAATCTGCAACATAAGTTTAGCTTTCATAGATAATGTCGATCTTTTTTGGGCGTCTTACACTTTAAGATATATCACACATATGTGTAAGTAAAATTTTTAGTAACGAAATAAATGCCTGATCTAATTCTTCTAAATGGCTCGACATTAAGCAGCTGATTTTTAAATGAGAGTCAAACGCTCTGTGATTTAAGAAATTCATCATACATTCTGACACATAGCTCAACTTGCTTTAAAAGAAGTTTACTTTTGAAAGTAACGCTTTTCAAACAACTATTCGCAATATTCTCCTGCGACCTGGTAGCAGTTGCCAGAGGGCGTCAGACAACAAGTGCCACCGCGCTTGCGCAGCTGCGATGACGCAGGAAGCCCTTATGTACGTAGGTGTAAAACAGTAAAAGATCTTACAATATGTCATAACAGAAACAAGACGTCAGAGGATACTCCATGAGCATCGGAATTTCATGAACCATTCTAAAATGTGCACATTTAAACTGCAACTTAAAGTGCACATTTGTATGTCCACATTCCCAATGAAGTAGGCCTGGATCTGATATGAAGCTTCTCAGTGTGGCTTTTGGGATCTAAATTTTCCTGGCGCACCAGTCTTTTGTTTCGCTTTTTATTATGGCATAATGCCATACGCGCTAGAAGATGAAAGCGTGCGCTTGAAATGCAACGAACAGTTGAAACTAGCCAATAGTGTGAAATTAAACACTTCGTTTCGTATTTGAAACGACTGGCTCAGCGGAAAAGATTAATAAAGGCCAAATTTCTTTAGCAAACCGACAAAAACAACTTCTTTGTTCTGGAAGGCGATTAATGCATGACTGTCAGAAAAGTGGAAATAAAATAAAACCTGAAACCAATAACATATTTTAGCCTTCCGTAATTATGTGAATGTATTTTAATTCACTTATGGCTCCTGGCCACAGAAATCCGTTTTGTTTTCAGTTGACGTGAGAACAGTAAACGAAGAGGAAACAGCGAAATCACTAAATGTAAACACGGGTCGGGTGGGGAGTACGCACTTCCCCACTACTATAACTCGAGACTGCTCTGTGCTTCAGCCCCGGATCTACATTTCTGAACCGGGGCAGTACTAACTAGCCCCCACCACCTCGAACGTTTGAGATAGGACGCCAAAAATTTAAAAAATCGAATTTTCAAAAAATGTTCATTCTGTAGCGCACATCTTTCTGAAGAGTCTAATATGTGAAACATATGTGTTTGAGGAAATGTAAGACATGTTATTTGGTCTTAAGTGTGCCAAAGTGCTGTGCCACACCTCTTCACACAGCATTCTTCTATCGCACGTAACTTTATTTCGCTCTGTGGAATTTAAACCTTCTATATTTTGTAATGGCCGCCGACAAATTATATTCAAGACAGTAGAAATTAAAATGTCCTGTGGTGCCTCTCCTGCTCCCAGTCTCCTGGTTTGACATTGTGCATCTCCTAAAAAAGAATCCTCGCAATTAATACTGGATGGTATTATTTGCATTCTTTATTGCCTATTAGCTAATAGCTTGCTGTTTCGTGTGACATAAAATTAAATACAGAATACACAAAACCAGTAAACCAAGACAAGGAAGACAGTACACATTTCTTCAATCCTTAGCTCCTAGCATCTTTTTTCTCTCTAATCGTGCTACAGCTTTAATGGCGCCCTTTCCTTTCTGCGAAAGAATCTATTACCTCATCAAAGTTCGTCAAACGTTTTTCTACATGAAAAATTGAAATATAGCCAAGACAGGTGTGGTTTCTGGATTTGATTACGTCTATTTTGTCACTGTCTGCTGATAAAACAAAATAGGCCTTTTAATATTGTAGCCGTTGTAACACAGACCAAATAAACGAGACTGCTTTGGCATAAAAGGTCATTTTTATAACAGGACAGAATATAATCCACGAAGTACCAATATCAAATGCCTAAAGGCATACTACAAGCAGAAAGCTTTAAGTTAGAAAACAGTTTCGTACTTCATTCATACGCTCCAGTTTCTCAAGCATGGGATCGAAAAGTAGAAGTACGAAATTTTTATATAAATTTGGAATCGTTTTATTCTTCCATAATTTGTGTGATGTCCCCCGTTTCTTCTCCTTCTTCGTTCTAACAAACAATCTTGTCATCACTAATTCTATAACTATTCCTGCCATTGTCAAAACTTATTAGCCGGTTAATTTCACTAACCCTGCCACAATCATCGGTTTAGTTACCCCGCGATTAATCTCCGGTTAGGTGTTGTTTCATGTTCGTAGAACGCGTTTTCCGCGCTACTTCGAGAACAGAACTTAAGCGGCTGCTAGCTGGGGACTGTACAACTGACCGTTAATAGTGTAGCAGTGTGGTAAAAAATTTTCTGTCAAAATTTCATTTTCTTGGATGCACCGTAAAGATAATACATAATCTTTCCTACCTATTATTCCTGTTAGTCGTTTATTTCCACTCTGTTAGTATGAATCTATGGATTTCGCTAGTAATTATAACACCGCTGATTATTGGCAAAACCCAGTCAACCACATAATGTGACAGCGATTGGCATTCATCCGTTCGGATTTACACCGCACAGCACGTATAGCCCCGTCCCCTTTTGTCTGCAGGAAAGTTTATTTCTAGATGCAACGAGGATTCCCCTGACAGAGACACTACGTACACTACGCACGCTTCGAAGCATAAACTAATGATTCATTCAGAAATCAACTTGGAATGTGTTCAAAAATGTTCAAAAACCAACGAGGAAGCGTTTCAAAATCATATGGATGAATTGATAGACCGACGTGCGCTGAATGCTAGGCGCTTTGTGAAACAGGGTTTTTTCGTCAAGAATGTTCGTGGGTCACGTCGTCCATAAACAGCCCTTTCCAATCTACCCCAGGCATGTTCGATAGAGTTCATGTCTGGAGAACATGCTGGCCAATCTAGTCGAGCAATGTCGCTATCCTGCAGGAAGTCATTCACAAGATGTGCACAATGGGGGCAGGAATTGTCGTCCATGAGGACAAATGCGTCGCCAATATGCTGCCTGTATGGTTGCACATCAAATGGTTCAAATGGCTCTCAGCACTATGGGACTTAACATCTGAGGTCATCAGTCCCCTAGAACGTAGAACTACTTAAACCTAACTAGCCTAAGGACATCACACACATCCATGCCCGAGGCAGGATTGGAACCTGCGACCGTAGCGGTCGCGCGATTCCAGACTGAAGCGCTTAGCCACTCCGGCCGGCTTGCACTATCGGTCGGAGAATGGCATTCACGTATCGTACAGCCGTTACGGCGCCTTCCGTGAGCACCAGAGACCGGCCCCACATAATGGCACCCCAAAGCAGCAGGGAACCTCCACCTTGGTGCACTCACTGGACAGTGTGTCAAGGGCGTTCAGCCTGACCGGATTGCCTCTAAGCACGTCTCCGACGATTGTCTGGTTGAAGGCGTATGCAGACTCATCGGTGAAGAGAACGTGATGCCAATTCTGAGCAGTCCATTCGGCATGTTATTGGGCCCATCTCTACCGCGCTGCATGGTGTCGTGGTAGCAAAGATGGACCTCGCCATGGACGTCGGGAGTGAAGTTGCCCATCATGCAGCCTACTGCGCACAGTTTGAGTCGTAACACGACGTCCTGTGGCTACACGAAAAGCATTATTAAACACGGTGGCGCTGCTTTCAGGCTTCCTCAGAGTCCTAATCCGTAGGTAGCGGGCATCCACTGCAGTAGTCGCCCTTGGCCTGAACGAGGTATGTCATCGACAGTTCCTGTCCCTCTGCAGCACCTCCATGTCCGAACTACATCGCTTTGGTTCCCTCCAAGACGCCTGGACACTTCCCTTGTTGAGAGCCCTTCCTGGTACAAAGTGACAATGCGGAAGCGATCGAACCGTGGTATTGACCGTCTAGGCATAGTTGAACTACAGACAACACGAGCCGTGTACCTCCTTCCTGGTGGAATGACTGGAACTGATCGGCTGTCGGACCCCCTCCGTCTAATAGGCGCTCCTCATGCATGGTTGTTTACATCTTTGGATTGGTTTAGTGACATATCTGAACAGTCAAAGGGACTGTGTCTGTGATACAGCATCCACAGTCAGCGTACATCTTGAGGTGTTCTGGGAAGCGGGGCGATGCAAAACTTTTTTTTGACGTGTGTATTTGGCAAACATGGTTAAGTTTCACAAAATGATCGTTTACGTGGGCCCTTCCGTCAGCTCTATGGCTTTTCACTACCTCTCAGTGCCTGTGTGGCTTCACTTACGCTGTGGCCACAGTGGCCCCGATATCGGTGGATTCCACCGACGACCGACTTCAGCCGGTTACGGACTTTTGCTCCTAGTTATTGTGGTGGATCTTTTTGGGTTATGGTAGCTGCCTAAAAATTATTATTAATGCTTTTTGGATTATGGTAGGTAGATATTAGCTGCCTACGAATTATTGTTACTGCTTAATAACGTGCTTTGCAAATGGGTGTACATGTGTATTACCACTTTCAGGATGTATACGCAGACAAGAAAAACAAATCCCGGATTTTTCCTGGACTGTCCGCCGTTGTGACCGAACGGTTCTAGGCGCTTCAGTCCGGAACCGCGCTGCTGCTACCGTCGCAGGTTCGAATCCTGTCTCGGGCATGGATGTGTGTGATGTCCTTAGGTTAGTTAGGTTTAAGTTGTTCTAAGTCTAGGGGACTGATGAAACCTAGTGCTGAGAGCCATTTGAACCATTTTTTCCTGGATTTACCAGTTAAAGCACTTTTTCCCACTTGAAAAATACACTTGTTCCATGATAGGTGACAGTATACGTTACCTCAGAGCTGTAAAAATATCAATCCATTGAATGGCAATGGTTTTATACACCAGTGTTGAACTTCCCGGGACTTCAGAGAACGAAAATACTCGACAATGTAAGCTTTGGAAAGATCTTTGATGTGCAGCAACATTTACGCTCCATATTTTCTGATTCGTATTACGAAAGCATAGATTCGAATTCCACCAAACACAGTACGTTAGTTTCCGAAGCATTGAAATCGAAATGGAAATGCGACTTTCTAAGCCAATCATAGCTCATGTCACTTGATCTCGCAAGCCAATCACAGCAGACATTCAGAGCATAGGACACGTGTTGTAGACAGCCAATAGCAACATCACTCTTTAAGTAGAGCGAATACACAAATAGGAGGAGTTAATGGTTTAAATTAATGTACATAGTGTAGCTGCAAGAAAAGCTAATGTATCACTTATAATACTGGTCTTTTTACGTGACTTACACTTTAAAATACATCACACAAATGTGCCAGCAAAATTTGTAATAATAACAAGGTCTGGTCTTCTAGGCTCGAAGTTCTTCTAAGTGGCTGGTTCTCAATGTGTTAAGTTTTAAATCAGAGTTAAACGCTCTGTGTTTTTAGAATTTCATTGCATATTCTCACGCGTAACATAATACATCTTGCATAAAAGGAAATTTACCTTTAAAGTAACGCTTTTCGAAGCTCCATTCACAACATTTTTCCGCGACCTGTTAGAAATAGGTTCATTTCAGCAGTTGCCAGAGAGCGCCGGAAAGCAGGCGTTAGTGCGCGTGGGCAGCTATGACGACGCAGGAAGCCCGTATGTTCGTGTATTTAAGAGATCTTACACGACGTCATAAAAGAAATAGAACATCGGAGGATACTGGCGCATCGAAATTTCGTAAACCATACTAACATGCACAATGCACTTTAAAGTTCCCATTCATATGTCCAGATTCACAATTAAGCAGGACAGACCTGATATAAAGTTTTTCACTGCGCTTTTCGGGATGCAGATTTTCTTATCTTACCAGTATTGTACTATCTCATGTTCGGTTCTTTGTTATGGCATAATGCAATTAGCTTGAAGTACCAGTACTGTAGTATCTCATGTTTGGTTCTTTGTTATGGCTTAATGCCATACATGCCAGATGATGAAAACGTGCACTTGAAATTGGGTGACAGTTGATAAAAGCCAATTGGAATGAAACACTACGTTTCCAATAAATTGGCTGTTTCTGCGACAAAGATTAATAAAAGCCACATTTATTTAGCAAACCGACAAAAATAACTTCTTTATTCATCAAGGCAATTAATGCTCGACTGCCAGAAACGTGGAAATACAATAAAATCAGAAAACTGATTCTAATAACATATTTTAACCTTCCGTAACTATGTGAGTGTATTTTAATTCACTTAGCAGGTCCCAGCCACAGAAACCCGTTTTGTTTTCATCTGTCGTGAGAACTGTAAACGAGAAGAAAACAACAAAATCACTAACAGTCAACACGGCTCATGTGGAGACTAATCCCCCCACTACAACCCAAACTGCTTGCGCATGCGCGAATGTGACCACTTGGGCGTACCAAAATTTTTTTTTCTGGGTCACATCTGGCTGCTTGTTACTGCTGCTGATACAGCCAACAGACACACAATAGTAGCAGGAAATTTAAAACTGAAGACTAAAACAATGAATAATTCCCCGATTTCTAAAAAATTTCACGGTTTATCTCTGTTTTTGCCCGGATGAAAAAATTCCAGGCGTTTCCCCGGATTTCCCGTCTGTTCCGGAGTGTATACACCCTGACTTTTCTCGTCTTTAGGTGTTCAGAGTATTTTATATTCCAAACTTTATGTGTGTCTTTCAAACGAATATTGAATGACTGTCATTTACGGGTAAGTGAAGTATGTCTGCACAACTTCAAATTAATTCAGCAAAACATTTCGAGTAGGCCCCTACATGTAGAGGTGTGATTCGAGGTCTATTAAAAAAAATCCGATAAACACATTAAAATGCAGTCCTGGTTTTAGTAAAACTAGAAGTGACACATTGATATTTGATATCTGGCGATTCCTCCCCCCATGAACCATGGACCTTGCCGTTGGTGGGGAGGCTTGCGTGCCTCAGCGATACAGATAGCCGTACCGTAGGTGCAACCACAACGGAGGGGTATCTGTTGAGAGGCCAGACAAACGTGTGGTTCCTGAAGAGGGGCAGCAGCCTTTTCAGTAGTTATAGGGGCAACAGTCTGGATGATTGACTGATCTGGCCTCGTAACAATAACCAAAACGGCCTTGTTGTGCTGGTACTGTGAACGGCTGAAAGCAAGGGGAAACTACGGCCGTAATCTTTCCCGAGGGCATGCAGCTATACTGTATGATTAAATGATGATGGCGTCCTCTTGGGTAAAATATTCCGGAGGTAAAATAGTCGCCCATTCGTATCTCCGGGCGGGGACTACTCACGAGGATGTCGTTATCAGGAGAAAGAAAACTGGCGTTCTACGGATCGGAGCGTGGAATGTCAGATCCCTTAATCGGGCAGGTAGGTTAGAAAATTTAAAAAGGGAAATGGACAGGTTGAAGTTAGATATAGTGGGAATTAGTGAAGTGCGGTGGCAGGAGGAACAAGACTTTTGGTCAAGTGACTACAGGGTTATAAACACAAAATCAAATAGGGGTAATGCAGGAGTAGGCTTAATAATGAATAGGAAAATAGGAATGCGGGTAAGCTACTACAAACAGCATACTGAACGCATTATTGTGGCCAAGATAGATACGAAGCCCACACCTACTACAGTGGTACAAGTTTATATGCCAACTAGCTCTGCAGATGACGAAGAAATTGAAGAAATGTATGATCAAATAAAAGAAATTATTCAAATAGTAAAGGGTGACGAAAATTTAATAGTCATGGGTGCCTGGATTCCGGTAGTAGGAAAAGGGAGAGAAGGAAACGTAGTAGGTGAATATGGACTGGGGCAAAGAAATGAAAGAGGAAGCCTCCTGGTAGAATTTTGCACAGAGCACAACTTAATCATAGCTGACACTTGGTTCAAGAATCACAAAAGAAGGCTGTATACATGGAAGAAGCCTGGAGATACTGACAGATTTCAGATAGATTATATAATGGTAAGACAGAGATTTAGGAACCAGGTTTTAAATTGTAAGACATTTCCAGGGGCAGATGTGGACTCTGACCACAATCTATTGGTTATGACCTGTAGATTAAAACTAAAGAAACTGCAAAATGGGGGGAACTTAAGGAGATGGGACCTGGATAATCTAAAAGAACCAGAGGTTGTACAGAGTTTCAGGGAGAGCATAAGAGAGCAATTGACAGGAATGGGGGAAGGAAATACGGTAGAAGAAGAACGGGTAGCTTTGAGGGATGAAGTAGTGAAGGCAGCAGAGGATCAAGTAGGTAAAAAGATGAAGGCTAGTAGAGATCCTTGGGTAACAGAAGAAATATTGAATTTAATTGATGAAAGGAGAAAATATAAAAATGCAGTACATGAAGCAGGCAAAACGGAATACAGACGTCTAAAAAATGAGATCGACAAGAAGTGCAAAATGGCTAAGCAGGGATGGCTAGAGGACAAATGTAGAGGCTTATCTCACTAGGGGTAAGATAGATACTGCCTACAGGAAAATTAAAGAGACCTTTGGAGAATAGAGAACCAATTGTATGAATATCAAGAGCTCAGATGGAAACCCAGTTCTAAGCAAAGAAGGGAAAGCAGAAAGGTAGAAGGAGTATATAGAGGGTCTATACAAGGGCGATGTACTTGAGGACAATATTATGGAAATGGTAGAGGATGTAGATGAAGATGAAATGGGAGATACGATACTGCGTGAAGAGTTTGACAGAGCACTGGAAGACCTGAGTCGAAACAAAGCCCCCAGAGTAGACAACGTTCCATTGGAACTACTGACGGCCTTGGGAGAGCCAGTCCTGACAAAACTCTACCATCTGGTGAGCAAGATGTATGAGACAGGTGAAATACCCTCAGACTTCAAGAAGAATATAATAATTCCAATACCAAAGAAAGCAGGTGTTGACAGATGTGAAAATTACCGAACTATGAGTTTAATAAGTCACAGCTACAAAATACTAACGCGAATTCTTTACAGACGAATGGAAAAACTAGTAGAAGCCGACCTCGGGGAAGATCAGTTTGGATTCCGTAGGAATACTGGAACACGAGAGGCAATACTGACCCTACGACTTATCTTAGAAGATAGATTAAGAAAAGGCAAACCTACGTTTCTAGCATTTGTGGACTTAGAGAAAGCTTTTGACAATGTTGATTGGAATACCCTCTTTCAAATTCTGAAGGTAGCAGGGGTAAAATACAGGGAGCGAAAGGCTATTTACAATTTGTACAGAAACCAGATGGCAGTTATAAGAGTCGAGGGACATGAAAGGGAAACAGTGGTTGGGAAGGGAGTGAGACAGGGTTGCAGTCTCTCCCCAATGTTATTCAATCTGTATATTGAGCAAGCAGTGAAAGAAACAAAAGAAAAATTCGGAGTAGGTATTAAAATGCATGGAGAAGAAATAAAAATGTTGAGGTTCGACGATGACATCGTAATTCTATCAGAGACAGCAAAGAACTTGGAAGAGCAGTTGAACGGAATGGATAGTGTCTTGAAAGGAGGATATAAGATGAACATCAACAAAAGAAAAACGAGGATAATGGAATGTAGTAGAATAAAGTCGGGTGGTGCTGAGGGAATTAGATTAGGAAATGAGACGATTAAAGTAGTAAAGGAGTTTTGCTATTTGGGGAGCAAAATAACTGATGATGGTGGAAGTAGAGAGGATATAAAATGTAGACTGGCAATGGCAAGGAAAGCGTTTCTGAAGAAGAGATGAATACGCTAAGCAGATTCAGAAGGATGTAGGTTGCAGTGGGTACTGGGAGATGAAGTAGCTTGCACAAGATAGAGTAGCATGGAGAGCTGCATCAAACCAGTCTCAGGACTGAAGACCACAACAACAACATCTGGCGATTACATCTTTCCACACACCAGGCTTAGACTGCATTATGAAAATTACAGTTTCATAGTTTGTGTGTGATATGCTGGATGCTATTTACGATGACCTAAACAGTAATTTACAATCTAATATTTTCACTCTTACACCACACATACCGGAACTACGAAATTTTTAATTTATTCTACTATGAATTTTGGAGCTATGCTTCGTACAAATGCAAGAAAAGATGCCGTAATATTATTGATTTTCTTCATTAAAAGATATACTCAATCTATATAATATTGTCACCAGATATCTTGTTACTTCCTTCCTCATATTCACTAGGCAAGTGTTTAAAGAGCATTGAAGATAACTAGATTCTTATCTGAATATACTGCCAGTACTGCATTAATTTTCACCATTTTTAGAAGAAAGTGAGCTGCTGTGAAACCGCTTCTCTACCTTTCATTATTTAAACAGTTCTTATTGATTCACACTCAAATTCTGATCTATGCGCCATACAATAGAAACGTCTACTTTCACCACGTAAATTTTTCATGTGTGCTCATAACCTCACTGTTAAACTTTTACACACCAAAGTCGCACATCAAGTCACTGTAGAATAATAAACTATAACGTGAACGTGTTTTGGAGAGATTCTGAATGCGGTGTATCATTGAAACTACAATTAGCATGTCGATTAACCAAGGACATCTACAATAAGAAATGCCTATCTCGCAATTCCAAACTAAAACACTACCAGTTATTCACCCTGAAGCCCTATGCGCCTCAGAAGGCTTGAATCTGAACAGAAAGGGCTTGACAGATAAACTAGAGATTCAAGAGAGGAAGATCCTGAGAAAAACTCTGGGACCGATCAAAACAGATGGTGAGCACAGAAGACAATCGAACCAGAAGCCATACAATCACTCTGAGAAAATCACAGATGTAGCCAGGAAGAGACGTCTCGCTTTCTACGGATGTATCACGAGTATGGACCAAACAAGACTGACCAACCGACTTCTAAACTACTGGAAAAGCAGGAAGACCGTGGCACCGTGGCTGATAGAAGCCAAGAAAGACATCCCGCAACTGAACGTAACTGAAAGTGACATTAGAAACCGAGCACTCCTCAGAAGTATCCTAAAAGAAAAGAGGTTTCACCCCGTAAAAAGCCTATAAGCTCGAACATCTTGTTCAAGGCAAAAGCTTCACGGTAATAGTTCGGCTTATTGCTATGCGAATAGATGTTCCACACTCTGAATAGACAGAATGTAGGTCTCCCAAGGCCTCCATAGCCCATAGGCATATAGTGACCAGTGATATGTC
The DNA here is from genome assembly GCF_023897955.1 of Schistocerca gregaria. Taxonomy (NCBI): domain Eukaryota; kingdom Metazoa; phylum Arthropoda; class Insecta; order Orthoptera; family Acrididae; genus Schistocerca; species Schistocerca gregaria. Next base: position 41,258,737 of record NC_064925.1, on the reverse strand, counting down.
TCCGATCTCTGCGTTTCACCACACCTACATAAAACTCCAACGTGCAAACTTTTACCGCATTAGAGGCGTTTTGAAGCTAAACGGCAGTTACTGGATCGGGAAAGAATGTGAGCCTCGAATCAGGTTTTGCGATGCAAACGCTCCTACAATAGCGTTCAGCAATGGTGCACATGCTTAGCTGAGCCTGAGTAACAAATACAGTCAAACAATTAGCCAAGCAAAAAGCATTCTGACAGAAGGAAGCAACAGTGTTATTGTAAACTTGGATTCACACAGTATTGTCCTGCACGATGTCATCTTTAAGAACACAAAAATGTATAAAGCCAAAACAATAACTCTTCAGTGGCGAAAAACTGAGGTCAATTTAGTGACATAGCAGCCAAAAGATGTAGCTTTTAAAGAAATCACCTTCTGCGAACTCTCAGACGTTTTTGTACTACGACACTAACGAAGGAGGAAATAAGCTGCTAAATCAGCGTGGAGTCATAAGCCACCTCCAACAAATCTACAGCAGCCTCTTCAGCAAAGAAGTTGTGGTGTCACCGCCAGACACCACACTTGCTAGGTGGTAGCATTTAAATCGGCCGCGGTCCGGTAGTATACGTCGGACCCGCGTGTCGCCACTGTCAGTGATTGCAGACCGAGCGCCGCCACACGGCAGGTCTAGTGTAGAGAGACTCCCCAGCACTCGCCCCAGTGGTACAGCCGACTTTGCTAGCGATGGTTCACTGACTACATACGCTCTCATTTGCAGAGTCGACAGTTTAGCATAGCCTTCAGCTACGTCATTTGCTATTACCTAGCAAGGCGCCATATTTAGTTACTATTCTGAACAGATAATATTGTGAATCATGTACCGTCAAGAGCGACGTTCATCATTAATGGATTAAAGTTAAGTATCAAACTAATTCCGTCCGCTTTCTGAATTCTAATTCCTTGTCATGTTCCAGACCTCACGTCAGTATAGTTCTTCCCTCCTCACGCCAGCCTGCGTGAGCTAAAACGCGTGCATTTCGGCCTCCATTCATAACACGGTGTTGGCTCTTCTGCCAACACGATAGAAGTGTTTAACGAATATCTGGGTATCAGGGTGAATTACAAGATTGTCGGACGAATCACAAGGTATGAAACAGTGAACTTTGAGATAGCCTGACAGTCCTTGAGATATCCAAGATAATATGTGAACAAAGCCGCAAAAGGGAAATCACAAAGGCCGAATGGGCTCCCTGCAGAATTTTGCACACTCGATTGGGATTTTTGGGGACTCATACTACTGTTCATGCCAAATGAATAACGAGATGTCGAAAATACACCATCCACTGTTAAAAATATACATTTAGGTTTCGCTTTTTAATAAAATGTTCGGAATCTCTCTTTTAAGTGCTGACTACAAGATCACGGGCAGGGCTGTTAAACTGGGGACGCAACTGGTTTTAAATCAGATCTTAGGCGGATATCAATACAGTGACATATCCGACCGAAGTGCTATTTCTGCTGCCTGTGACCTCCACGACGTAAATACTGTAGTGCCTTTCCACAGACCGTGGGTTGCGGTACCGTTTTATTTTTGGACACTGTGAAGGCATATGATCTCATCCGTTAATGAATACCTGCACACAACCATGTAGAAAACGGGCATGTTTCATGAAACTGATTAGGCTCTCTGCTGACACATCATCACGGGTCCTGATCATTGGATATATGAGCACACCACTTAAAATTGAGTTTTCAGTCGGAACAGGGGTTTCCACTCCCGATGTCTCTGTGTGCCATCGTTGCAGAGACCCTCTTCAGTAGCATCATGGGCGCATCGGAAACGTCAGGAAATGTTGCACAGCATGCACCAATGACACATGTATTGCCGTATCATCGCCGGGATACCTCGTTTTCGAGGACCGTACTGATTTTAGTGTTGCAACGGGTGCTCAGCTAAATGTAAGAAAAACCTCCCTACTGTACAACGATGGGACCTTCGGTGTGACGGAACCTTATGACTGGTATTAACCAAGTGCTTGTCACAAACCTATTCGTACATAATTGGAAGCAATATAGGACGAGAATAAGACATGCTAAAAACAATTAGAGTCAATATTAAACTGTACTGTGACAGCCAGCTGAACTTGTTAGAAACATTAAGAATGTCGGTATTAACCCATTGATTGCTGGGGACGTGTTAACTCGTCATGTCTCGACGTTCCCCTGGCGCGCCCGACGTGTTTAAGCTCGGCCCTTGGTTTTTCCCTACAGCGCTAAGAATGTGTTGACACGTCCTGTGCTTCCAGGACGAGTTTAGGCGCACTGAGTCACATTACCTGAGCGCTGCAGACGTGTAAACACTCAGAGCTGTCTATCCACCCTGCTCTTCCAGTTGCTATTCAGTAGTCTGACTGTATAATCGATAATGCGTATATGTTTGTTACTGTGTTCCCTCTTTGCAGAATTCAACTTCGCTTCCCGTGTTTTCCCGGTTCCTGTCAGATTACCAAAGTTAAGCGTTGTCGGGCTGGGCTAACACTTGGATGGGGTGACCATCCCGTCTGCCGAGCGCTGTTGGCAAGCGGGGTGCACTCAGCCCTTGTGAGGCGAACTGAGGATCTACTTGATTGACAAGTAGCGGCTCCGGTCTCGGAAACTGACATATGGCCGGGAGAGCGGTGTGTGGACCACATGCCCCTCCATATCCGCATCCAGTGACGCCTGTGAGCTGAGGATGACACGGCGGCCGGTCAGTACCGTTGGGCCTTGATGGCCTGTTCGGGAGGAGTTGAGTTTTAGTTTTTTTCCTGTGTTTTCGTCAGTTTTCTCGTTTTTCTAAGGGATAGATGTCTCGTCGCCATGGTCGCACAGATAGAGAGACCCTGCATATGCTGCGTGAATTATCTGATGTTGCTAGCAATGATGAGTCTTCAACAGAATCTCGAAGCTGTAGTTAAAAAGTGGTTCAAATGGCTCTAAGCACTGTGGGACATCTGAGGTCATCAGTCCTATAGACTTAGAACTACTTAAACCTAACTAACCTAAGGACATCACACACATCCATACCTCAGGCAGGATTCGAACCTGCGACCGTAGCGGTCACGCAGTTCTAGACTGAAGCGCCTAGAACCGTCATTTTCGATTTTCAAAATAACCTTAAGTGAAATTGAAAACAAGGTCGGTGACATTGAGAAAGTAATGGGAATTCGGCTCTTAAATGCAGAGGTGAGAGCACGTGGGTGAAAAGAGTCTAAACATTCATGGTGGTGTCTGTTTGTACTATATCGTGTCTCCCTACCACTTTCGCGCAACGACGCTCTGGGCGTGTTTTTTAGGGGATTGACTAGTTTGAACATGGGACCTGTTGCTGGTAAGGAGACGCCAGACCACACATGACATGTAAAATTCAGAAGAGTTCAGTGAGACTAGCGATGATATAATCAAATACTTAATGATCTCAGCGTCAGCTAGACTGCACTCCCTGTAAAATAATCTTAATACTAACTAAATTTAGTGGAAGGGGTTCAAGGCTTTCCTATTTTTATTTAGCTGGTAAATTAACAACGAAAAAGCAGTTAAGTTTACCATTGGAAATTTTATTCTACTCACAAAACATTGTTTATAAATTGCTCTATTGATAAATGGAAGTGTTTTAATACAGGATGGTAAAAACCAACTGCAGTCAACAAAAATGTGAACAAATATTCCCTGAATGGGTTTCCAAGTTCTACAATGGATCGAAGGATGATCTATGCCATATCACATCTATAATCTAGGTTTAAATTAAGTTTCACAAAAGAGAAAACTATCAAAATGGTCTACAGTGACCCTCAATTATCTTTAATTACTTATCTAACTTGTCGTAAATTACAGTGGCTGATGTTGCTTCTCAATAATTATATAACAGAGAAATCAACGCGTTTCAGATTTTTACTTCAAGTGGCAAATGTGAACACCATGAGATTTAATTTACGATCGACAATAGTATTACGCAGAAAAGGGGGTGTAACAGATGAGACTTCTGCAGTTCTGAGTGAAGCCTTATGCGCTCAAAAATGCGGCATCGCGTGCGTTCATTACCTTGTCGGTGTTTAGGTAGCGTCAGGGCAGCGGCGGGCAGCACAGCTCCGCTCACCTCGCCATCTCGGAACCAACTCCTCCCCTAACTTCTCCTTACTACAATTTACCGAAGTTGGTTTAAAAAAAAAAACTATCTGGTTGTGTTTTCATCTGACCAGTCAGGGTCTCAAGGTTAACCTTAAGCTCCGCCTACAAAAATTCTGTCTATCCATTGAGTAACGTTATACTTTCCGTGGTGGGGCAATGTTTTTAAAGTTTGCAACGTAACAGAGACGCTAAAAAGTCTCACGCTAAAATCTGCAGCTGGTGTGGTCCTTTTAGCGTTATCGTAAGATCTATACTGTTCTTCTGGAGGGCTCTATCTTTTAACATGGGCTGGGGGGTGGTCATAATTAACAGACACGCGAAAAAGTCTCACGCTAAAACTTGCGTGTGGTAGTGGCCCTTTTTGTGTTATCGTAAGATCTATAGTTTTTTTCTGGAGGGCTCTAGCTTTTAACATGGGCTGGGGGGTGGTCCTTGACATAACAGAGACGCGAAAAAGTCTCACGCTAAAACGTGCGGGTGGTAGTCTTACAGGTAGGCTGGCGGCGTGGGTGTCCAATCCGTCCCTTATCGTAGGGCCTTCTAGCTTAACACGGTTCTGCTCTCGTCTTCTGTTCTCGTTTCTCCCCTCGTAACTGTGTCGGTCTCACGGTGGGAAGGTACGACAAGCATTTAAGCATTCTTGTGTTAGTCTGTGGTATTCCATTTGCTCACTCGTTACTCGTATTACTTTGGTTAATTTAATGTCACGATTTATTCGGAGCTATGTGACATACTACTGGATTTGCGTATCATGTCAGGGTTTTCATGGAAGGTGTTGGATTTGCCTGACATCTTACAAGAGTACACTGAAGACGTCCATAAGGGAGACGTCTTCTTAGATGCCTGTGACCGTAGCAACTGCACAGTTCCGGACTGAAGCGCCTAGAACTACTCGGCCACAGCGGTCGGCGAAGCTCTAGTCCTAAGATCTATACACTAGAGGGTAGAGCAAGAATTACAGTCAGCAGATCCTCTGAATCCGAGGAGTCAGAAAGTGACAGTTAAAAGTTCGGAAAAGAGCGAGCTTAGGTGAGGCGTTTGACTGTGAAGAAACCGATTTCCAGCCGTTAAACCATGACTTTGATGTCTCGAGTTCAGGACACAATTGTCAACTACATAATGACCCAAGCATTCTTTAATTTTTTTTATATTTATGTCTGAAGAACTACTGCAATTTATTGCAGACGAAACAAATCGTTTGTACGTTTACACCAGAGAAATACTACAGAATTTTTAAATTCTCGACTGTCAAGGTAGAAATACACTGGATTTGAGGAAATGTATCGTTTTGTTGCTATTTGCCTTCTAATGGCGCACGTTAAGAAGTTACAAGTAAATGATTTTTGGTGCAGAGATACTGAACGCACCAGTTTTCAAGAAGCTATGTCCCAAAACCATTTTTGTCTCCTTTTCAGAATGCTACACTTCACTGATAACTTTGTGAGCACTGGAAGCGACAGTGTATTAAAAATCAGGACGATTGTTGGCACAGTTCGTAAGACTTTTTGTAATTCATTTCGTCCTCATCACAAGATTTCTGTAGATGAGTCTCTTGCTGTTCAAAGGACGATTATCCTTTAAGTAATTTGTTCCAACCAAGTAAAGTAGATTCGGAATAAAAGACATTTGAAATGTGACTGTCAGACTGGGTTTATTTAGGATTTTATTGTATATACACGCTCAACAACAGTATTTGGGTTCCACAATTTAGGGAAAAGTGGCAACGTAGAGTCAACTCTTATGGGACTGTATTTGCAACAGGGTCATATTCTCTATGTCGATAACTGGTACACCAGCCCAGACCTGTTCCTCTGGCTTCACAACCATGGAACAGCCGCATATGGCACTGTTCGTAAGAATAGGAGCAACATGCCAAAACTACAGAAGAAATTAAAACGAGGAGAAACTGAGTTTAAGCCCACTGACAACATCCATGCTATCAAGTGCTGCAATAAGAGAGAGGTGTGCAAGTTGACCCCAATTCACACAAGACAAGTCGTTGAACAGAGAAGACTGACAGAAATACTGGCGAAAAAAATAAAGACAACGCAGTGTATCGTAGATTACTGTCCGAGTATGGGTGGAGATGACCATTGTGACTTGTTACTGAACTCAGTGGGATCAATGCAGAAGACTGTGGAATGGTACAAGAAATATTTTTTTTACATTCTGGATTTGAGCATTTTAAATGCTCATGTCCTCCACCGGTCGGTAACAGTGCGAAAAATGGCATTCGCTGAGTTTCACCTTTCTCTCGTAGGGGAGGTTGTAGAAAAATACGCTCCACAACGGAAAAAGCTGGTAGGGCAGGCGGTACGATGATGAGAATCCACTGCCATTCACAGGGAGACGTTTTCCGGCTGTTATTGTGAGTGAATACTCGCAGAAAAGTACGCTAATGCGCATATGCGTGGATTGCACCAAACAGAAAGTGCGCTGCGAAACTAGACACCAATGCAAAACTTGCAACGTTCCATTTCGTGTTGTACCCTTCTTTGAGACATAACATACAAAGAATCACTACGAATCATTGGGTCCGTCGGAGGTTCGAGTCCTCCCTCCGGCAAGGGTGTGTGTGTTGTCCTTACCGTAAGTTAGTTTAAGTAGTGTGTAGGCCTAGGGACCAATGACCTCAGTAGCTTGGTCCCATAGTACTTTATCACAAATTTCCAAAACCTTCTAATCATTTGGAGCTAAATCTGAGAAAATTTGCTGACACTTCTCAACGAATTAATAAAAAAAATGTAAAGAGAAATATAAATACGTTTTTAACTTCGCCAGTGCTGCTCCAAAGCCTGGATCGGAAAGGAGGATGGGAAATATATCTACATCTACATCTACATGGTTACTCTGCAATTCACACTTAAGTGCCTGGCAACGGGTTCATCGAACCATTTTCATACTACTTCCCTACCATTCCACTCTCGATAAAGGTACACCTAAATCTTTCCGTTCAAGCTCTGATTTCTCTTATTTTATTATGATGATCATTTCTCCCTACGTAGATGGGTGTCAACAAAATATTTCGCGTTCGGAAGAGAAATTTGGCGATTGAAATTTCGTAAATACACTCCTGGAAATTGAAATAAGAACACCGTGAATTCATTGTCCCAGGAAGGGGAAACTTTATTGACACATTCCTGGGGTCAGATACATCACATGATCACACTGACAGAACCACAGGCACATAGACACAGGCAACAGAGCATGTACAATGTCGGCACTAGTACAGTGTATATCCAGCTTTCGCAGCAATGCAGGCTGCTATTCTCCCATGGAGACGATCGTAGAGATGCTGGATGTAGTCCTGTGGAACGGCTTACCATGCCATTTCCAACTGGCGCCTCAGTTGGACCAGCGTTCGTGCTGGACGTGCAGACCGCGTGAGACGACGCTTCATCCAGTCCCAAACATGCTCAATGGGGGACAGATCCGGAGATCTTGCTGGCCAGGGTAGTTGACTTACACCTTCTAGAGCACGTTGGGTGGCACGGGATACATGCGGACGTGCATTGTCCTGTTGGAACAGCAAGTTCCCTTGCCGGTCTAGGAATTGTAGAACGATGGGTTCGATGACGGTTTGGATGTACCGTGCTCTATTCAGTGTCCCCTCGACGATCACCAGAGGTGTAAGGCCAGTGTAGGAGATCGCTCCCCACACCATGATGCCGGGTGTTGGCCCTGTGTGCCTCGTTCGTATGCAGTCCTGATTGTGGCGCTCACCTGCACGGCGCCAAACACGCATACGACCATCATTGGCACCAAGGCAGAAGCGACTCTCATCGCTGAAGACGACACGTCTCCATTCGTCCCTCCATTCACGCCTGTCGCGACACCACTGGAGGCGGGCTGCACGATGTTGGGGCGTGAGCGGAAGACGGCCTAACGGTGTGCAGGACCGTAGCCCAGCTTCATGGAGACGGTTGCGAATGGTCCTCGCCGATACCCCAGGAGCAACAGTGTCCCTAATTTGCTGGGAAGTGGCTGTGCGGTCCCCTACGGCACTGCGTAGGATCCTACGGTCTTGGCGTGCATCCGTGCGTCACTGCGGTCCGGTCCCAGGTGTACGGGCACGTGCACCTTCCGCCGGCCACTGGCGACAACATCGATGTACTGTGGAGACCTCACGCCCCACGTGTTGAGCAATTCGGCGGTACGTCCACCCGGCCTCCCGCATGCCCACTATACGCCCTCGCTCAAAGTCTGTCAACTGCACATACGGTTCACGTCCACGCTGTCGCGGCATGCTACCAGTGTTAAAGACTGCGATGGAGCTCCGTATGCCACGGCAAACTGGCTGACACTGACGGCGGCGGTGCACAAATGCTGCGCAGCTAGCGCCATTCGACGGCCAACACCGCGGTTCCTGGTGTGTCCGCTGTGCCGTGTGTGTGATCATTGCTTGTACAGCCCTCTCGCAGTGTCCGGAGCAAGTATGGTGCGTCTGACACACCGGTGTCAATGTGTTCTTTTTTCCATTTCCATGAGTGTAGATCTCGCCGCAAAGAAATCCGCCTTTGTTTCAGTGACTGCCACCCAAACTCGCGTATCATAATAGTGATACTCTCACCCCTATTGCCCGATAACACGAAAAGGGCCGCCCTTCTTTGCACTTTTTCCATGTACATCGTCAATCCTACCTGGTAAGGATCCCACACCGTGCAGCAATATTCCAGCGGAGGACGACAAGTGTAATGTGGGCTGTCTCCTTAGGTGGCCTGTCGCATCTTCTAAGTGTCCTGCCAACAACGCGCAGTCTTTGTTTCGCCTTCCCCACAATATTATGTATGTGGTCTTTCCAATTTAAGTTGCTCGTAATCGTAATTCCTAGGTATTTAGTCGAATTGACAGCCCTTAGATTTGTGCTATTTATCGGATACCCAAAATTTATCGGATTTCTTTTAGTACCCACGTGGATGACCTCACACTTTACCCATGTGGATGACCTAACACTTTTCTTTGTTTAGTGCCAATTGCCACCTTTCGCACCATACAGAAATTATCTCTAGATCATTTTGTAATTGTAATTGATCGTCTGATGATTTTACTAGACTGTAAATTACAGTATCATCTGCAAACAATCTAAGGGGTCTGGTCAGATTATCACCTAGATCATTTATGTAAATCAGGAAAAGCAGAGGGCCTATGACACTACTTTGTGGAAAGCCAGATATCACTTCTGTTCTACTCGATGATTTACGGTCTATCACTACAAACTGTGACCTCTCTGAGAGGAAATCATGAATCCAGTCCATATGCACTCAATTTGATTAATAGTCGCTTGTGGGGAACGCTATCAAAAGCCTTCTGGAAATCTAGGAATATGGAATCGATCTGAAGTCCCTTGTCGACAGCACTCATTACTACATGGGAATAAAAAGCTAGCTCTGTTGAACAAGAAGGATATTTCCTCAATCCGTGATGGTTATGTATCAATAAGTCATTTTCTTCAAGGTGATTCATAATGTTCGAGCACAGTATATGCTCCAAAATCCTACTCTAAACTTGAATACTGCTGAGCAGTGTGGGATCCGTACCAGATAGGGTTGATAGAAGAGATAGAGAAGATCCAACGGAGAGCATCGCGCTTTGTTACAGGATCATTTAGTAATTGGGAAAGCGTTACGGAGATGATAGATAAATTCCAGTGGAAGACTGCAGGAGAGACGCTCAGTAGCTAGGTACTGGCATTGTTGAAGTTTGGAGAACATGCCTTCACCGAGGAGTCAAGCAGTATATTGCTCCCTCCTACGTATATCTCGCGAAGACACCATGGGGATAAAATCAGAGAGATTCGAGTCCACACAGAGGCATACCGACAATCCTTCTTTCCACGAACAATACGAGACTCAAATAGAAGGGAGAACCGATAGAGGTGCTCAAGGTACCCTCCGCCACACACCGTGAAGTGGCTTGCGGAGTATGGATGTAGATGAAGATGTAGAATGCGTGGGTTAAAAGCTAGTAATATCCTGAGGACAGTATCAGTCTCTTGGAGATACGTCGGCAGTGAGTGTGTAGTATTGCAATTGGGATACAATTTATGTGTCGCATCGTCAGTGTGAGGGTGCGAGAATTACCGGAAACAGGCAGTGGTGCACCGGTTACAAGCTAGTAGAGTCCTGAGGGGAGCATTAGTCTCTTGGAGATACGCAGGGAGGGAGCCTATAGGATGCAATCGCAAAGCAATTTCTCTGTCGCATTGTCAGTGTGACTGGGCACGGGTTAAAGTAAACACGCAGCTGTGCATCGGTTACAAGTTACTAGAATCCTGAGGTAGGTATTAGTTTCTTGGAGAGATGTCATCAGGGCGCCTGTATTATGCAATCGCGAACGAACTTCCGTGTCGCATTGTCAATATGAGGGATGCGAGGATTACAGTAAATGGGCAGAGGTGCGTCGATTACAAGTCACTAGAGTCCTGATGGCGCTATTAGTTTCTAGGAGATACGTCAACAGGGAGCATTTAGTTTGCATTCGCGAAGTGATGTCTGTGTGGCATCGTCGGTGTGAGGGTGCGACGGTTACTGTAGGTGGGCAGCGGCGCATCGGTTGCAAGATACTAGCGCTCTGAGGCTGGAGAGACGTCGCCAGGGAGCCCATAGTATGCAACCGTGAAGCAATTTCTGGATCGCATCATGTGTGTGAGGGCGCAAGGAGTATCAAAGGCCAACGATGGAAAAACGTTTTCGCTGAAAATACCTTATTCTTATGTTTTTTAGTGTGGGAAATCGTAATATGATACTTAAAACCTGCATCTCCCACAATTTCTTCACATTTTACAGTTAAATTTATTAAATTAGGCGATTTTTAAAGAATTTTATAACTTTTATATAGTTAAAGTAATTTAAAAAGGGGATGTTATGAATGTGGATGACGTTGGTAGCAATGCTGAAAAAAGGTTCGATCTTTTTTTGTGTTTTCAGATGGTGTTTTGTTTACTGTCAACGTAACCTCACATTCCCGTTCCCTACATCTGCTCAGTACGATGTGTAATCGTGGTTGTACAAAATCTGACAATTTTTGTTATATTTTTGGTCAATTTGTGATTAAAAAACACCTAAGAAACATTACAGACTTTGTGAAAAAGGTTTATCATACTTTGGATCTAAACTTGGTAATAAAGATAAATCTTGGGCGTCGCATAAGGTATGATATGTGCGTCTTGAAGATCTAAGAAAACGGCCAAAATAGGAAAAGAAAGCCTTTAGATTTTCTTTTCCTATGATATGGAGGGAGCCAAGAAATCATTCTTACGATTGCTACTTTTGCAGTGTTGATATTACTGCTCATAATTCGAAAAACAAGAAGATAGTAAGCTACCCTAACCTTCTGTCTGCCATCTGACCAGTAGGGCATGGTGTAGATTTTCCGGTTCAAGAACCGCTAGATGATTTAAATTCTATTCCAACAGAAGTATTTTCTGTTGTACAATCTGATTTAGATGAACCAGATGACGATGAATTCCACTGTAATACAGGAAGTCTAGAGCCCAAATTGTTTACTCAGATCGAGATTAGCGATTTGGTTATCGATCTGGGCTTAATGAAAGAAAAAGTTGAATTGCTTGGCTCCAGATTAAAAGAAAATAACTTACTGACAGTTGGAACTAGCCTATATATGTATAGAAAGAGAGAGCAGCAATTTTCTAAGTTTTTTCAGCAAGGAGGTGATTTAGTGTACTGCTCAGACATTACCAGTCTGATGAATGAGTTTCGTACTGAATACAAAAAAAGACTGGAGGTTGTTTATTGATTCATCCAAAACTAGTTCAAAGGCTGTTTTATCACCAAATAGCAACATGTATACATCTATGGACACTCTGTACATATGAAAGAAAGCTATGAAAACCTAGCATTAGTGCTAAATAAAATAGGCTATTCCGCTCTTGGTTGGATGATATGTGGTGATAAAAAATTACATTCGTGCTTCTTGGTCAGCAAGGTGGCTTTACCAAATTTCCATGTTTCTTGCGTGAATGAGACAGAAGGGCTATGTATAAACACAGGTGCAGAAAGAACTGGCCTGTGAGGGAGTCTCTGGTGACAAGAACACTGGACGCTAAAACCTTGTAGATCCAAAAATATCTACTCCTATCACCTGTACATACAAAGTTAGGCCTAATGAAACCGTGTGTAAAGGCTTTGCTTTAAGATGGACCATGTTTTAAGTATCTCTGCCAAAAGTTTCCACACCTTTCGGAAGCTAAACTAAAAGAAGGCATCTTTGTCGGACCTGAATTAGAAAATTGATGTTAGATGTTAATTTTGAATCCACAATGACTTTAAATGAGAAAGAAGCATGAGTGTCATTCAGGCAAGTCAGCACGAAGTTCTTAGGACTTTAAAAAGACCAGAATATGTTTCTATTATAGCTACAATGTTAAAGAAGTTTAAAACATTAGGATGTTTAATGAGCCTGAAAGTTCACTTTTGGAACTGTCACCTTGATCACTTCTCGGACAATATGGGAGTTGTTAGTGAGCAGCAAGGAGAGCGTTTCCACCAAAACATTAAAGTGATGGATAAACGCTACCAAGGCCGCTGGAACACCAACATGATGGGGACTACCGTTGGTCACTTCACCGAGAAGTTAAGCAAGCGACTCTTTGTAGAAAAAGCTACACAAGAAGCTTAAAGGAAAAGGAGAAAGAAAATACAAACCATTTCCAGCTGACTAGTGAAACCTCTATTAACACATATCATTGTTTTAAGTAGCTTATTGTCAATACAAACCATGTTTATGTTCTAACAAAGCGTTTCGTTGATTTGACCATTTACCGTATAGCATAAGATTTTTATATTGTATAGTAAAAAGCATATTGCTCGAAAACTATGGGTGATTCAGAAAAGCTAGGGCTAGATTTGGATACAGCTCATTAAAAACTAAAAAGATCAGCGATCAAAGTCAAAAATATCTTTCAAAAACATTTTTCGTTGCCCTGTGTTACAGCACTCCTCGGGCAGCGGTGCATCTGTAACAAGCAACTAGAGTCCTGAGGGCGGCATTAGTCTCTTTGAGAGACATCAGCAGGGAGCCTGTAGTACGCAATCGCGAAGCAACTTCTGTGTCACATGGTCAGTTTGAGGGTCTGAGGATTACAGTAAACTGGCCATGGTGCATGTGTTAGGAGTTACTAGGTCTCTCGGGGAGACTTTGGCAGTCAGTCTGTAGTATGCAATCGTAAAGCAGTTTCTGTATCGTATCGTCAGTGTGACGGTGCAAGGATCACAGTAAATGGGCAGCGGTGCATCGGTTGCGTGCTACAGACTCCTTATGGCGGCATTGGTCTCTTGGAGAGACGTCGGCAAGGAGCCAGTAGTGTGCAATTGTGAAGCAATTTCTGTGTCGCATCAAGAGTATGAGGGAGCAATGATTACAGTAAACGGTCAGCGATGCATCGGTTAAAGCTACTCGAGTCCTGACGGCGGCATTAGTCTCTTGGAGAGTGATCGGCAGGGAGCCTGTAGTATGCAGTCGCAAAGCAACTTCTGTGCTGCATCGTCAGTGTGAGGATGCGAAGTTTACAGCAAACGGGCAGCAGTGTTTCGGTTACAAGTTGCTAGAGTCCTCAAGGCGGCATTAGTCTCTGGGAGAGAGAACGTGGTGTATCCAATGGAAAAGCAATTTTTGTTTAGAATCGTGTGTGTGAGGGGGCGAGGATTACAGTACGTGTGCAGCAATGCATCGGTTATAGACTACCAAATTTCTAAAGGCGGCATTAGTTTCTTGGAGAGACGTCGGCTGGGAACCTTCAGTATGCAAACCCGAAGTAGTCTGTAACCAAGTCACTGTTGCCCGTTTATTGTAATCCCAACACCCTCACAAAGAGGATGCGACAGAAAATTTTTTGCGATTACATACTGCATACTCCCTGCCGACATGTCTCCAAGAAAGCAATGCCGCCATCAAGACTCTAGTAGCTTGTAATCGATCTACCGCAGTCCATTTACTATAATCCTTGCACCCACTCACTGACGAAACTCCACAGAAATTCCGTAGCGATTACATACTACAGCTCCCTGCTAACGTAAAAGACTAATACCGACTCTGCGGATCCTAGTACACTGAAACCGAAGCCGCCTCTTTATGGTAATCCTCGCACACTCAAATTGCGAAACAGAAATTGCTTCGCTATTGCATACTACAGTCTCCCTGTCGACGTAACTCAAAGAGATTAATACCACACTTGTAACTCACGCACTGCTGCCACTTTAGTGTAATAGCCGCACGCTCAGACTGACGATGCGACACAGAAGTTGCTTCGTGATGGCATACTACTAGCTCCCTGCCGACGTATTTCCAAGTGACTACTGCCACCCTCAGGTCGTAGTAGCTTGTAACTGATGCGCTTCTGAAACTTTACTCCATTCCCTGCACACTCACACTGACAATGCGACACAGAAATTGATTCGTGATTGCATACTATAGGCTCCCTGCCGAGGCATCTCCAAGAGACTAATACCACCCTCACGTCCCAAGAAGGTTTTAACTGATATACCGCTGTCATTTGACGATTGTGCCCGCACCCTCATACTGACGATGCGACACAGAAAGTGCATCGGATTGCATTCAACAGGCTCCCTGCCGAAGAATCTCCGAAAGACTAATACTGCCCTCAGGTCACAAGAAGCTTGTAATCGATGCACCGCTGCCACTTTACCGTAGTCCCCGAACCGTCAGCCTGACGATGCGACACAGAACTTGGTTCACGATTACATACAACAGGTTCCCTGCCGACGTATCTCCAAGAGACTGGTTCCACATTCAAGACTCTAGTAGCTTGTAACAGATCTACAGCTGCCACTTTACTATAGTCTCCGCTCCCTCCCACTGGTGATGTGACTCAGCAATTGCTTTGCGACTGCAGATTACAGTCTCCCTGCTGACGTATCTCCAAAAGGATAGTATCGCCCTCACACCTCTGCAAGCTTTAAACTGATGCACTGCTAGCACTTTACTGTAGTCCTCGCATCGTCACAGTGACGATGCGACTCAGACATTGCTTTGCGGTTGCGTATAATAGGCTCCCCGCCGACGAATCTCGAAGAGACTGTTACCATCATCAACTTTTGTAGTCCTGTCTTCCTCAGTTGCGTGCAACATTACGGTATACTGATAATTTTTACGTTATGGACAGTCCGACAGCAACTGAATGAAACACAATTTTAGTGCCATACGCATTTCGCCTTCATTTTCTTCAACGCATCTTTAGTGGCTTGGAATATGTATATATGTCTACTACACATAGAAATCTCATAGTAGAAACTGAACACATCCTTACTCGTGAAGAAGAACAAACTAATTGTGAAATAAACATAGGACTGACAAGTGCATAATAAAACAAACACGGCAGACACACAATAAGAATAACCAAACAGAAGCAGCTACTATGAAAAGGTTAAAACCAGCAAACAATAACATATTAATAACAAGAGCAGACAAGGCAAATGTAACAGTATTCAAGGATAAACAGCAATCTATCGCAAAAACCAAGGACTGTATAAACACCGACGCCCACCGACGCCATACAAAAACTGAAGTCAGATCCAGCTACACGACTCCAGGCAAACGTGAAACTAACACTGAAAAACATTGAACACACACTCACAGACAAACAGAAATACTACATAACACAGAAAAAACTACAAAGATTAACATTCCGCACTCAACCAAAAGTACATAGAGACGGAATACCAATAAGAGCAGTTATCAAGAAAACCCCAACATACCTAGCCAAACACCTCCAAAAGTTAGTTACAAGACACTCTAAAGCAGAAAACAACAGAACAGTGATAAACACAGGAAACTTAATAGAAGATATACAGAACACACAGGTAACACACACAACATCACTGATTTCATTCGACATAGGAAATATGTATACCTCCATCCCTATCACAGAAACAATAGAAATCATAGAACAAAATCTCTCATCCCACAGCAACCTCACCACAGAAGCAATAAAAGAAATAACAAACATGCTCAGACTGACAACTGAACAAAACTACTTTCAGTCTGAGAATCAATATTATCTACAAAGTGATGGATTGTCCATGGGATCCCCAATATCAGGAACATTAGCAAACATATTCATCAGTCATCTAGAAAATCAGATATCTGAAAAGATAGCCACTAATGAAAGTTTCAAGATCACATATTGGTACAGACATTTAGGTGACATCATTTGTCTGGTGGATGAGTCAAGTGGGAAAATAGATAAACTCCATTCGGAAGTCAACAATGCTCATTAGAACATAATTCACACCTCAAAAGAAAAATAATACCAAATAAATTTTCTTGACATTGCAATAAAAAAGAAAATGGCAAACATACATTTAACACCTTTAGAAAATCAACAGTCACAGACACAATTATACATTACAAATCTAACCATCCCCACAGCCAGAAGCTTGTAGCAATAAGACATATGTTACATAGATTAAACAGAACAACAAGAGAAACTATGAACATAAAATGAGTACAATAATACAAATAGCTAGGAACAATGGGTATGACACACATGTAGTACACAGGCTCAATCAAATAATAGAAACACAAATAAAAACAAACAAAACACTTCCAGAATACAAGAGAACTCAAAAGCTGATAACTTGCAAACACACTCAACACACAAACACGCGCGCGCACACACACACACACAATAACAACACTACACAGAAAAGAACCTGATTGTACAAAATGACCTACACACATAAATTAACAAACAGAGTTGCAAATATCAAAAAGAGAAAGGGCTTCCAATTAGCATATAAGTCTGGGCAAACCCTCGAGTCACACCTAAGCCAACCAGCTACCAAGAGGGACGAATGCCAACAATCATGAATATATAAACTAGAATGTCAAAGTTGTGATGCTGTACACGTGGGCATGACATGCAGGAATTTTAAAACACGATACAATGGACAAATCAGGTGATGGAAGTACGGAACAAACCATTCCACATTTTCGGAATATTTAAAACAACATAACCACCATCCTACAAAAATGCAACAAGATATGAACATAACGAGAATAAGCAACCATGACAAACATCTCATACAAATGTAAGAAAACTTCCACATTCAGAAAGCCATTGCTGAAAACAAACATGTGATAAATGAACAAACACACATCAGCACAGGCACCCTATTACATTTAATAATGGAAATGATATGATGAAATATCGTCCCTAAAAAAAATAAAAAAAATCTATTCGCTCCCTCGCCTTCTGAACATACACACACACACACACACACACACACACACACACACAAACACACTCACGCACACACCACTCACCGAATGAATGTTTTCCTTGAAATCAAGAAGCTCATTTCAGTGCACCACAACCCGTTTACTGTAACCCGTGAACTCTCACACTGACGATGCAACAAGAAATTACGACGAAATTGAAAACTACAGGCCCCATACAGACTTCTCTCCGAGAGGCTAGCATGGCTACGTCCATGGCATGTATGCTCTCCTTGGATTCCTGTGGCTTGTTTCCAATGCACTAAAACCTGTTTACTGTAACCCTCACACACTCACAGTGACGATGCCACACTGAAGTTGCATCCAGATTGAATACTACAGGCTCCATACTGACTTCTCTCCGAGAGATTAACGTGACTACGGTCATCGAACGTATACTCTTGTGGGAGTTCAGTAACTTGTTTCAGGTGCATCACAAAGCTTTCACTGTAAACCTCGCACCCTCACAGTGACGATACAACACAGAAATTCTGTCGTGATTGAATACTGCAGGCTCCATACCGACTTCTCTCCGACAGGATAACGTGCCTACGGTCGTAGCATGCATGCTCTCCTGGGAGTCCAGTTCCTTGTTTACGATTCATCACAACCCGTTTACTGTAACCCTCGCACCCTCAC